>NC_051186.1:0-63524 GCF_013339695.2 Rhipicephalus sanguineus
TAGAACATGCCGAAATTATATCCTGCGCAACGCCGCGATGAGCATCAGCGCATAGGCGTATCCCTCCCCCTCTCTCTCCTCTCCTACGCTGCCTCCCTCTCGCACGCCTGCCGACTGCGTTCCCGCTTGCCCTGTGAGAATAACGGCCAGGCTAGAGGGAAGACAAGACGCGCGTAGCGTCCTCTTCGCGTTACCGACGCGAGGGCGGTAGCATGCCCAAAGAACGCCAACGGAACGCGATCGTGCAAGTGCGCCGGCTTCGCATCGCCTCATGGTCCCCTTAGCGGGAAATGGTGTAATTTTCTAAGAGCAGTGCACGCTTTTACCAGCCGACAGCCGCCCTTCGCTGCCGCATCGTGCTGGGCCAATTTCAAGTGCGGTGCGAGGACGCCAGGAAACCTCATAGCACTGACGCTATCACACCAAACGCGCATGGTACAGACGGCTTAAATTCAGGGGGGCAAGGCTGGCCCGGCCCCTCCTACATTTTTTAAGGAGGGGCTTGGCCTCCCCTCGGCAGGCCAACTGTAGTACTGTGGCAACTATTTCATAAGTGCTGGAGCTAATTTTTTGGCACTAGTGATTTGTGCGGGAAAATTATAACTGTACACATTGAACTATAATTACTCAACATTATGATTACAGCTTTTTGGTTTGTTTGTGTTGCTGGGATTTTCGTATCAAGTCGAATTGATCACAGAAGAGCAACATGAGATAAAGATTAAGGAGCCCCTGCCATATCAGGAACATGACGACAAGCAACGTTTCGCGTGCCCTCGCCTGTCGTACTACTTCTTTCTTTCTTTCTTTCTTTCTTTCTTTTCTTTTTCTTTCTTTCTTTCTTTCTTTCTTTCTTTCTTTCTTTCTTTTTTGGCATTGCGCAATCCTCCGTCCTATTTTCTTTCCTTCCTCGATGCCGAGAAGTGGACCTTCACCCACGTGCTTAGTAACGGAACACTTCTGATGCTTCAGGCAACGACGGCGACGATGAGTTCATATCTAAGGAAGAACACATTGTGGCGACGTGAAATTACAAATCACTTCGATAAAGCATCAGATTGCCATATCAGAAACGGCTGATTGCCGACAAGCCCACGAACGAGAGAGCGTCTATTATTGGAAAACAGCGCATACAAATGAGCATGTGGGCGGGGCAGCTTCAGAACCGCATTTCTGGCACCGTATTCTCAAACGGTCGCGAAAGGCGATAGTATTGCGTTTGGTGACGTAGAATCCGATGCGTTCAATAACTGAAGCAACACTTGCCTGTGACGTCATTGTTGCACTCGTCGTTGGTGTCGCGAATGTCTCACAACGCAAGAGCGTACGAGCGCAGAGTGACCCGAGTGCGGCATTTTCGAACGTATACTGGCTTCTTTCTACGCAGTGGCCGGGCTTGGCTTTGGCTACTTGAAATATAGGACGTGCTGAAAGTGCTTTGAACGTTTTTTTGTGCAATTGTTTAATGCACAGTATAACACTTAGAGAATGCAACTTTTTGTGAAATGTACTTACGTTGATAGTTTAACGCGGCGTACTCAGAGAGTTCTACTGTAGTGTGCCGCCGCAGCGACATCGTCTCAACATCTCAACAACTTGCCGGCGCGTGACAAACCACGCGAGCAACGCACGGTTGATGTTCCTTCAACGTTCAAACCACGAAAAAACGCGCGCTGGCAAAGAACGAGTACTGAAAACACCCCAACATAATGCTCGCTGAGAATTTCAGCGTTAAAAATGCTGTGCAAATCCAACGAGGATTGAATAATAGAAGCTACCGTGTATGTCACTGAAATTCTAGACTTCACCACCAACCGACGGTGATAAGGTGTGTTCGTTTATTCCAGGCATGTCAGGGGCGCCGTAGAGCACCGTCACGTCGACGGATATACTAGATGGCGCCCACACTTTTCCGGGCTTCCTCAATAGCCAATGAGCGCGCACCAAAGGCGATACTTTTGCGATTGTCGCCTTTGGCGATCGTTTGAGAATACGGCCACTGTACACTCGCGGGTTTTTCGCAGACTATGCCGCCGCCGCCACTGAAATCCCTAAGTTATAAGAAGCTTCGCTTGAAAAAAAGATTCTGGAAAATTCACCGTTTGGCACATGCTATAATGTCAGCCACCACGACCAGACCTTACAGTCACGGCTGCGGTAACACCACTGCCAGTGCTGTTCTATGATCTGGAAGGCTTTACGTTCTACTCACAAACCACTTTTCTAATCTATATGGACTTTCTAACAGGTGTTAAATCCAAGTTATGTTATATTTATTTTCCTAAAGCAATCGTTCTGTGGGTGTCTATGAGACCTACTACTCCTTCGCCTGGTGAGTACTTTGTATAAATTTCAATACCACTAGCTGAAACATACTGGTTCGTCACTCTAGTTCAGAAGCGTCGATGTGGCGGGCGTTGTATTCGTACCAACGAATGTGGCAGACATTTTTGATCAAGAGTCTGATCAAATAAGTTCGCATTTTGGGTTAAGCGGTTATGAACGTTGAATAAGGTGCGTATATGTAACTTCCTGTGACGCCGAATATTCTAAAAATGTACGTTGAATCGACGTAATGTTTCCTTACCCATACATGACGCCACACATACTCGACAGAAGAAAAACCCAAGTCTGAAGCAGTTCCCAACTTCGTGAGCAGCGCAGGTTTTGTTCTCTGGATCATAATACCACATTGTCAAACCACCTGTACATTCTTCACTCGGAGGTTCAACTGCGCAACGTGGGCCCCGCCATCTGCGACCTAGAACATGAAAAAAATTCGGCAGATCCCACGCACCGTGGAAATCGATGTTATGCGGAGCATGCGCGGGATGGTGACTGTGGCGTAATTTTTCACATTGGTCCAAACGTTACGGAATCACGCTAGAGAAATGTGGAAGTGGTATACGCACACTCATGTGATGAAGAGTCGCATATGTATTATATAACCAGTTGTTTACTGTTGCGTAACGATACTAACAGCAACATGGCTGTTGCCAACACCAGATGCGGTAAGCTGATATGTAGTGCTTATATTTTTGAGTACTGGATAGCGCGAATCCGAACACGACAAAGAAGGAACACAGATGCACAAGACAGGCGTTACTTGCAACTAAGCTTCATTCAGGAAAGTTTCCTTTGATATATACACAGCCGAGTGGCACGCGCAGGCGCACTGCACGTACGTTATAGTTACAGTTGTTATGCTTATGCTTGTCCGTTATCACTAACCCGTGTGTATGTGTAAAAGGGTTCTTGACAGTTCTTGAACAAGGTCATCATCACCGTGATCAGTGAGCATTAGCAGCTGGATAGGACTGTTAATCGGGTCCGTTCGTGATCGCGGCTATGAGGAGTCTGAGTGTAGTGAAGTGCGAGGTATATATAGTACACTGGTGAAAATCCTGGATGCCTCTTACGAAGAAATGATCTGTGATGCCTCCTGTCCTAGACGTGGCCGCGAGGTCTTTTGATGACCTGTCCACATCCAAGCCGTCTTTCACGCAGTATCGGCCTGGCGTGCGAGTGACGGCGGCGCCAGGGGGATGAAACTTCGCGGTTTTTCTGTCCCGTGACCGCAGCGATCCTAATGTTTGGGGGCTGTACTACATACGAACATAAATGAACGTTGTTGTTCCATTTTATAGTAATTACCAGGTTACTTATTAACTCCGGAGTTTTTAATACGCAAGTGAATCTAAAGGTTGCAGTTCGAGGTTGCGAAAATTCGAGCGCCACCCGGAGTGTAAAACGGGAACTGCGCCGTCCTATCTCTCACGGCGAAAAAGGGGCGTTTCTTGTTGCGCGCCCATGTGTGCTACGGCCTACGGTGTCCCAAAGGCCGCTTGTACCACCGTAAGGTTTGTTTCAAGGAAACTGGCGAAACCCTTTCAAGCTTCAGCGAAACAGACGCATGAATGGATTCGCGCCGTTATCACAAATCGTGCTGTGCTGAGGGTGTCGAAATTCTTCATGCCACACCGGCATAAAATTCTTTAGGATCCCGGCGGACGAAAGGTACGATCTGCATTCTGCTCTCTGTTTTTCTACGCTTGCACGGCATATCAGGATGCGGTTGCAGCAGTAGCGTAAAATATTCAAGTTGTGCTTTTACTGTATGAATGGTATGTTTAGGCAATAAATCATTCAAACAAACTCTGCTCTTTATTCTTGTCTAATTCATGTGTAGACGTAAACAAAAACAGTCTTACTTAGAATAAGTGGTGCAAAAGTAGGTGGATGGGTAAACCTTCATCCATCAGAACGCAACGATTGCCGTTTTGATCATGTGGCGGGTTGCGCAACTGGAAGAAGCTCGCGCGCTCGCCATCTGAATACCTTCCACTCGCTCAATTTGGCTTGCTGGTGCATCCCAATTGAATTTGGTGCTAACCCCTCCCCCCCAACCACTCCTCAGTCCTCATCAAGATGGCGTCCCCCAGTGCGTGTCAGCAATGCGCCGCCATGTTTTAGTACCGCCCCCAAACACCAGGCGTTCGTCCGGCGCTGCCAGCGAATATCGCGTTCCATGGATGGTATAGGAAGTTTCACCCCCCTGGCGGCGCTGCGAACGGCGCCTGTATGACGTCAGAGCGGGGATTCGCGCGCTTGCTGCGTAGGCCCAGCGCCGTGTTGAAACCACCGTTGTGGTAAATCTCAACAAAAAAAAAAACCAGTTCAATTGGTTATCTTGCGTATGGTCGCTACTGACGCTGTTCGAACGACCGCGGGTCTGCGTTTAACGTTCATTTAGAACTACATCTCTTTGTTTCTTAGAATTGCGGCCGCTTGTCTCCGCGGCGAGTGCGGCGCAATGGTAGTACTGCTCTGTGCCTTGGTGTACTTCGTCCGCTCGTGAAAAGCTTTCACAGCTATCCTAAGGACCCAAAGCTGAAGAAGAAGTGGATAGTCAAGCTCAGAATGGGAAAGCGCCCCACGCCTTCATCGACCGCGTGCAGCAAGCACTTTGCGGACAGTGACTTCTGCTACCCACCGTATGCGCCACTCTTAGGTAAGCTTGTGACCGCGCTTAAGCGCCTCGCCAATACTTCAGCCGTTTATTTCACGCAGGCTCTAAGCATAGGCGACTTACACCAGGTGCGGTGCCGTCCCAAAACCTGCCGCGAAGGCCCCTAGACAAGAAGCCGACGACGCGGCCTCCGAATCGCCTCGCAGGAAAGCGCGCCTCGTGAGCTCAGCTGATCGGCGCAGGATATCTGAGACTACGGCTGCATTTGGATGGTGTACGTACTATCGTGAGCAATATGAGCTCGAACACGCGACCGCGTGGCGAATAGCCTCAAAACCGAGATAACGTGATACGTGGATGGCGCTGCCGAAACCAGAGGGGAAAGGAGGGGCGCTCTTCTGCTGACCGTTGGCACTCCCGGTTCGCTAGCGTTGCTGCGAAATGGCAGCTGATTGCGTGCCATCGGCCGCTAGCAATGATAACGCCAAAAGAAATTGCACGAAAAGGAAAATAAAAAAAAGAGACATCAAAATGCTCAGCCAACACCACCTAGTTATAATGGAAGCATGGCCTGTGCATCAGTGCAGGCTACGTCACAACTGATATCTCACCAGCTGCATAGCCTGATCGGTGTGGCTGTGCGCACTGATGTGAATTCATATCACCGCTAGCGGCTACTGACACACTATAAGCTGACGTTTTGCAGCAACGATATCGAGGCGGGAGTGTCAATAGCTAGCGGAAGCACAGCGCCCTTTCCACTTTGTTTCCGACAGCGGCCGCTGCGAATCAGCCGTTGTAGGGTTCGAGGCTATTAGACACGCGCTCGCGTGTTCGAGTTCTATTGCTCACGATAGTACATACGTATTTTACTTACGAAGCCGAGCGCGCGCCTAACTGACTGCTTATCATAAATTCATAAGCGAAACCTGTTGCCGATGTTTAGTGCACATTTTCTAAAAGTTTTCACCTGAGGCAGTGCAGACACTTTTTTAAAAGCGGAGCTCTTTAAGCTTTTCGTTAGGCTGCGTGGCGTGAAACTCGACCCAGCTTGCCATTGCCACGTTAATCTATGTGGCCCTGTGCGTGGTATAATCAGCGATTAACTATTTCTTTATATTCTAATACCCATGCGACGGCCCTGTGCGGTGTTAATATGAACTACGACGTAATATCATTGTCACTGAACCAACATTACGGGACAAACTGCGATCATGGGCATCGGCAGGGGGGTGTGTAACAAGGTGGCACTTGCGCACTTGTTTGCAGGACGAGAGCTGCGACGGTGATGCGATCTCCGTAGACGGCCTCGAGCGCGCATTCAACAACGTGGCCTGCGTCGTACACCGCATCGCCCTCGATGAGGCACCGACCTTTCCCGAGCTTTATCTACATACTTGTAGATGCTGGACAACGGCACGCTTACTGAAATATCGAAAGAGACACCCAAACTAATTATTATCGTACGGCGGAAACAAGATAACGAGCCGGATACGACTATAGGAGAAAGGTGTGAAAAATTGTTTGGACCACCTGGGATCCTCTAATGTGCACCTAAATAACGTGCAAGGGCGCAAGGGTAACCCGTGTGTCTAATAATAATAATAATAATAATAACAATATCTGAAGTTTTACGTGCCAAAATCACGATATGATTATGAGGCACGCCGTTGTGTAGCTCCCCGGCAGGTTCGACCATCTGGTTTTATTTATGTTGTGCTGACATCGCGCAATACACAGGCATCTAGCATTTCGCCTCCATCGAAATGCGACCGCCGCGGCCGGGATCGATCCCGCGACCTTCGGGTGCCTCCGCATTATCTACTTTAGCAGGAAGACACTTTAGCCGCTAAGAAACCAAACCTGTGTCCATACGAACGTTAAGATCCCTTTTCACTGACACGTCCGATATTGCACGTTTTCTAAGGCGACGATAGTTGATGGATGAGTGAAGATATTGGTGCAGTACATTAAAAAATGCCACTTCAGGAAAAATAGATATACGTATAGTATACGCGATCTTGAGCTTTCAGAAGCTACGAAGTCAGGTCATCACGTGGCATTTCAGTGGGTTCCCATTCACTGTGGAATCAAGGGAAATGAAATGGCAGATGAGTTGGCAAAGCCGCTCATCATTACACACAAACCCTGCTCATTCCTGTATCCCAATGTGACATAGACCGAATCTTACGAGGAACAAAACGCGAATTATGTTTATCCACCTGGTTCCCAGACAGCACAAAGGAATCGATCTTGTACGCTGTTGACCCTAACCTTGAGTGCCAATTAGACCCCCAGCTCCCAAGACGTATACCGACAAACTCATTCATCGCCTAAGACTCGGAACCACTTACACAAAGCACTTCTTATTTCGGATTCATCGTGCATCATTGTCAACATGTTCGTGCGACCACGACGACGAGGATGTGCATCATCTGTTGCTCGACTGTCCCAAGCACGACACACATAGACAGCGACTCTAACAGGAACTTCACACGCTGGACTCTGAGCGAACGTTTTCCTTAGCGAAAGTACTAGGCTCATGGCCGACTAGGATAAACCACAAAGCAATGAAAGTGCTCCAGCGTTTTTTTGAAGACACTAATATTTGCGATGGCAACTGAGTTCTTGAACTTGTAGGACAGTATATATGTATATATATATTTTTTAATTTATTCTGTTATCCTAACAACTATGTGGAAAGGGGTAGCCGTCACCAAGCAATGGTGACAACTCATCCATTTATTTTCTATTTCAATAAAAAAAATAGTGCGTTTTTTTTCCTAGCGTTTTCTTCGCAACAGGCTTCGTCCCCCAGCTGTGGGCACAGCAAGAACGAATGTTTGAAGTATTGAACAAGCAATCCGCGTTTTGTAATACTTTTCCAGCTGACTGCACGTGCATATCTTTCCTCTGCTCTCTGTAGGTGGTTACTAACAGTGCAAAGTGAAAATCAGAGCACTCACCTTTAGCAAAGCCCATCTTTCTTGAGCCCGCATAATCGTCGTCGTTGTCATATTCTTCTCCTCCACTCCCTGTATTTTAGAAGAAAATACGCGTTGTATGCTTACCATTTGTTGAGACACGACGTTTAGAAAACTATGCACTTCTTTTCCACCTAACTATTACGTTACGTAGAATGCATTGAAGAATTGAAGGCGAGTGCGAAACCCAAGCGCCTGAAAAGTATTATTACGTGCCAACTACGGAGCCTTTTAACACAATGGCGACTGCAAATATTTTTCACAATAATCAGCGCTGACACAACCGGGGAGTCAGACACGTTCCATTTCTCGCCAAAGCTGAGGAGCACTTGAAGCGAATATTTCACTATGGAGGTTGTTTCTTGCAAATTGCGTCCAATAAGGCAGTCGAGTGAAGCTCAAAAAATTCGGGCACCAGCAATACGAATGGACTGGCGAAAGGAATTGTCAACATTATTCGTCACGCAATTGCAGACTTATTGGCAGACGATACAACATTTGACTGCAGCCATACAGAAATAAAGAAAACTTGGAGGACGCTTGAGCTTCGCCTTGAAACGTAAGTAGAATGCGATAGCGAAATCGGGCCCCGTGCACATCCCCTTCAACCGTGCCGCAAGAAAACAAAATATTTGTGCGCGTAACGTTGGCCGTTTCAAGCTATTCTAGAATGCCTGCGGGATGTACAGTAGCTAAGTTCCCACAACGCCGTAATATTTGATATCGCAAATTGGCGCATTACCCACTACGCGTCCGTAAAGTGCCACGCGCACCTGCGCAGTTACACGCGTTGTAATGGTTTGGGCAGCTTTAAACCACCCATTCGTTGCGCATTGCACTCTTTGTCACGCCTGGTGTGATTCTATGATTCTGCCACGCAATATTACGTGAAAAGGTCTGAGCGCTGGGCGAGTTGGTACTCCGTTACTACGAAAAACGGCGCAAAATAAACGGAGACAGGGAAGACACACGCACAAGCGCAGACTAGCAACTGGCTAGTCTGCTAGTTGCTAGTCTGCGCTTGTGCGTGTGTCTTCCCTGTCCCTGTTTATTTTGCGCAATTTTTTCGTAGCAATAATACGTGAGTTAAAGGGCCCTCACCACCCCGCGTTCGAAGACGAGGGAGTGGTTTCCTGCGGCAATATCCCCCCCTCGCCACTTATTTCTTAAAAGCACGTGTACCATGTCAGCACTGAGCGATTGAGCCTATCAAGATTTCACGCTTGTCGGCTACGTGCTGTTATCTCCGTTTGCGCGGTCGGAAACACAGAACATGAAGTGATGTCAGCTAACTTTCCATCGATCAGGTTTAGTGAACTCCTCTCTGTGCCTCTTCTGTAATCAGGAAGAAACGATTGGGCATTTTTTTTTCATATCATGTCGCCGGTTCAACACATTCGGGAAAAGAATACTAGCACCACTTGTTCGCAAGCTGGGCCTGGGATTATCAGAACCCATTATTCTTTTTTTTTTTAGGGGGGGGGGGGGGGGCACAACCCTGGGGTACAGCCACAGGGATGTATTCCTTGCTGTTCAGGAATATATCATTGCTACTAAAAGAATATCTTGCTAAATTCCATGGGCACTGACTTTTTCATTACTCATAATTGGCACTTGAATTCAATAAATAAAAAGAAAAAGCGTGCCAAGGAGTTACACCATGCAGAAAATATAGGATGAATTCAGCAACTACCCGGCCGATCCCCTCCAATGGGTATGGGCCATGAAGAGAGGACAACAACAACAAAAACCACGCACGCTAGTCATGGGAGGCAACGAGGAAGAGATGGGCGGCAGCACGGAAAATCAGGCGAGAGACAATTCATCACATCTGATATTCAGCGTTTGTGGACTAATCGAGAGTATGCACTACGTAGACATCACGGGAATCACAGTTGCTGCTGAGGGGCCCTTTAAGAAGACTCCATCCCCTATATGACATTCTTATAGCGTGTTTACGAAAGCAGTTGCAAGCACTGGCGTGCCTCCGTGGTAGAACGCCTGCTTGCCACGTAGAAGGCCTAGGTTTTACTACTCACCAGGACCAATAATTTTTATTTGTTTATTTATTTGCTGTTATCTAGAATTTTCGCTCACAAACAACGCGGATTTTTTGCTCACAACCAGCGATGTCGGCGCCGACACAGGCATCGGAATTTCTGCGAAATGAGCGCTTTAACGCTGTCGAGTTAAATACGAGAGCTAAGACTGAGCAATGTGCAGCAACACACAAGCTCAACGGCTGTCCTGTGCTTGGCTGAAACACGTTGGCGGGCTAGTTGGTTTGAATCCATGAAGAGTGGTAAGCGCGACTAGACAGGGACGAAGAAGGAAAACAGACAAGGGTACAGCGCTACTTTCAACTGATTTAACTTTCGCTCAAACCGATAAATATATACCGAGCGAGCGGACACAGCAGAAACAACAAATGAACAATCAGTGGGTATATCGCTGAACCGAAACACGTGTACAGGGCAATACCACGACGTAGCAAAATCATCAACGCGACAAAGCAAGATATTGCAACTCTTTTTGAGAAAGCGAGTGGGAAGGCTGGCTAACGCACATTTCTTATAATCTGTTAATTTCATAGGCCTCAACAATTTCTCTAGTCATTTTACTATGCGCCTTATACAAGATAGAGGTGTTTTCAAACAGGGCATGCAGCCACAGTTCAATGAAAGCCCAATGATGAGATTGCTTTTGTGACGTATAGTGATGCTCTTTCAGTCTCTGGTTGATACATCTGCCGGTCTGACCAACGTACGTCCTTTTACACGTACGTACATCCTCTATCTTGCATGAGGCGCATAGTAAAATGACTAGAGAAATTGTTGAGGCCTATGAAATTAATAGATTAGAAGAAATGCGCGTAAGCCAGCCTTCCCTCTCGCTTTCTCAAAAAAGAGTTGCAATATCTTGCCTTGTCGCGTTGATTTTTTGCTATGTCGTGATATTGCCCTTTACACATGTTTCGGTTCAGCGATATACCCACTGACTGTCCATGTGTTGTTTGTGTTGTTTCCGCTAGGTCGGTATATATTTATCGGTTTGAGCGAGAATAAAATCAGTTGAAAGTAGCGCTGTGTCCTTGTCTGTTTTTTTTTTTTTTTCTTCGTCCCTGTCTAGTCGCGCTTACCACTGTTCATGTCATGTGCTCCTATTTCTTCGTCCTCATCCCGTGTGCGCTGCTTCAACCAAATATGAATTATAGCGTAACAGTTTTGCGGTGATTACGGGCATGGTTATTCCAACCTCAAAGAAATCATCATGTAGAAATATTTCTGGTACCCCTTGATTTGTGCTGTGATTGGTTCCAACATAACAGAATGAAATAAAATGTATCCAGCAAAGCTTCGTGGCACCTGAGCAGTAAGGTAAAAAACTTGTTATTTAAGCCCTTTTTGTGCGTCTTAAACGTCGTAAGAGTGTTCAATTATAACATCTGACAGCTGAATGTAAATTGTGCAGAATATTACACATTGCATTGAGGTCAATTTTTGTCGTTTCCGCATAGAACCCGGGCTCTAGGTGACTTTTGTTTTGGTTTTATAAATATACATAGTAGGGCATCTCTATATGCTCCCCTTTAAGAGACGGTGTGCCTTAAGGATATGCAGCTGCGCTTGCAGCGATATACCACACAATACCGCGCTTGTTCCAGATGGAGCAAAATTCTTGTTTTTCACAGCTGCAGCATTACGCGCTGAAATCGTATATAATCCTTCAAACGTGGGAGTAACACTACAGTTTCTTGTTTGCTATATTTTGCACCGAACGAAATACATCAAAAATAGTATAATTTTCCCATACGTACTGCCGAATATGGCTTCCTAGAAACAGAAAATGCGTCGTGTCTTTACTTCGTGTGAAAAATCGTAAAAATTTTGTACAGTAACTGCGATTTTTGACACATACTCCAATGTGTTCTTTCAGAGGCTTCCGGCCCTATGCAGTTTAAGCGGTACCCACGCGGATGCCCGAGTGTTGTAAGAGTGCGGTGAAGTCTTATAATTTTACCTTAAAAATCTCAACACACACACAAAAAAGAAATATCTTGCGCAACCTGACACACACGTGAAGCAAGACAAACACACGAGCGCAGACTTGCAACTAATTATTATTCGACACAGTCCACCTATAAGTAAATTCGACAGCAACCATGATCAACCATGCGCGCCTCAACAAGACACCACAAAAAAAAAGTTAAACAACACCCTAACAGCGCTCATCGATGAAGCTCATCTAGGTGTTGTGCAAAAAGATTGACGATTCACTGACCCAGTCAGTTCCTTTCCTTCTTATGTGCTAAACCTCGCAAAATTCCCTTGCTCGACAATCGCGGCGCCGGCTCAATATCTCTAAATCCTTCAGGATTGCCTGACACTTGCATTCGGAGCAGTGGGTGTGTAGATGCCCGTTTGTGTCATGCTTTCGCGTGCGCATATTCACACATCTTTCACTCTGCCCCACATAGCCTTTACCAAAAGATAAATGTGTATGATACAGTACGCCAGCACTGCAATTTGCATATGAATTGGTGCGTTTTACCCGCACCATTGCACTGTGTTTCGATTTCTACCTAGACCCAAATACGGTGTTGGACCCTTGCACCGCGTTGGAACTTGGCTGGAAGCCCATGAATGGTTGTTCCTCAACAGGAAGCTCGCCAAGAAAGCGGAGACAGAGGACCAAGGAAGGTGTTCGTTGGATGGCGAGGACTACCTTTCCAAGACAGTCAAGAAGGCGTGCAACTTGTCAGGCAGTAAGCACCCTACTTTAGGCATCGTCCGGTTTTAAAGATGCAACGCCCTCAGGTTGCTACAGCAGGATAAAGAAGGAGCGTTTGTTGTTATGCCCTTTTAGTTTTACTACGAGAAGGCAACTGCAGCTGTTCAAGAGGACTTCAAACCTGTGTCAGTAAGGGCCGCAAGGGTAACTGCGAAGACTGTGTCCATGTGTAGGCAGCTTGGACTGCTCAAGCTGCTTACCGTTGTAAACAGAAGCAAGCGTGAATGTTTGAACATTTTTTTTTACGGGCAGGACTCACAAGGAGAGCATTCCTTTTCGGTAGATCGGGAGTGAGAGAGGGAATTGGGACATTGAACTAAGCATATTTTTGCACAAATGTTTGTTGCACCTTGCTGTGAATAACCCGTTTGAGGCGAAATATTCTTAGGATACTATTAGGTTTCTGCAGTTGAATGACGCCATTTTCAATGGTTTTTTTTTTCCGTTGACGTTGGAGATTTGGTTTATTCGGTGCCTCACCCATAACTGTTTCAGGCTGTTCGCAGTTGCACTGAATCTAATGGCGAGTGGTCGTGGCAGAATGCTCCCGGGTTGACGGTTGACAGGCTCTTATCATTGGTAGAGTTTTACGTCAACTCCACTTTTATACAGTATAAAGAAGATTTCCACGTGCAGAAGTAGGGCATCAGCATAGGTTCTTGCGTTGCTCCTTTATTATGCAATATTTTTTTATGATGTTCTTGTACAGCGGTCAATGAATGGCTTGAACGTGAACAGGCTTTATCTCTATATCGTTATGTTGATGATTCTCTTGTACTTTTAAAAAGCTTCAGACTTCCACGCATGACGACGTAATTGCGGTTGTACTTCACCTTCTTTAGCGCCTTGACAAAGGGTTATTTTCCACCCGTTAACTAACAAATGGTAACCAAATTCAGTTTTAGAGATCGCACTTAAGCTTCCTTAACAACGTTGTGTGCTGGAAACGTAACCTGAAGTCTCAAAAGGGTTTGTTGCCCTACGACTCTAGTCACTCGATGCCAGTGAAGCGGGTTGTAGCCTCCTAGTGTGTCATGTCGGCCTTGAAGACGTCATGCACGCACACCGTTCAGGAAAGCTTTGGCACACAGGTTACTAGGCGGCGATAAGCTGGCACCTGCAATCTGTCATAACTGCAGTAGCGGAGGCAAAGTTCAAAAAGATAAAGGCCGAAAACTCAAAGCCCCATCTCGAAGGAAACATGTCGGTAAGAAATGTGTAGTTGTGCCTTACGTGCACAAAACGTCCCATTACTTAAAGAAGGTTGGGGAGCAACACGGAGTTTTGGTGGTGTTTTCGTCTCCTATAAATGCCGCAGGGTTGTGCTCGTGCGTAGGTAGAAACCGAAACAGGGTGCAAGGGTGCGGGAAAAACCTCATCAGTTCATATGTAGAGTGCAGTTCTAGAGTAGTGTATGAGACACCTTTATCTTATGGTAAAGGCTATGTGGGGCAGACTGAAAGATGTGTGAATGTGCGCACGCGTGAGCATGAGTTGTCAGTAATAAATGCAAGCGGGCACCTGCCCACCCACTGCTCGAAATGCAAAGTGTGAGCCAATCGTGAAGGATGCAAATATATTGAGTCGGTGGAAGGGAAATTTACGAAGCTGATCACATAAAATAGAAGGGAATGCTAGTGAATCTTCCATATTTTTGCATAACACCGAGATAAAGTTTATTGATGAGCATTGTTATAGAGTGCTGTTTTTCATATTTTAATTTTTGGTGACGACTTATTGAGGTGTGCTAGCTCGACAATGGTTTCTGTCGGGTGTACTTATAGGTGGACTGTGAGGAATAAAAGCTACTGCAAGTCTGCGCTCGCGTGCGTGTCTGGTTTCACACTTGTGTCAGGCTGCGCCGGTTATTTCATTTTGTGTTAAGGAGCACCAACTCGCCCAAAAATAAATTTTTCTCAACTTACAAATGTCCTACAGCCCCAATAAAAGCTGGCTCTTTTTATTGCAGCATGTTTTCGCCTTCCCTTCCTCGTCTTTGTTACAACTTTTCATTTACCATTCTACTATTGCTATTAAATTATATTCGCATTTATCTAGCATTTCACAGCTCCCGCTACAATTTCAGTCGCATATGATTGACTCCAATTAATTCAGTGATACAGCATTAAGTTGACTCAATGCTTCATTGTGAACAGCACAGTATAACATTCAAATCCATCCCAAAGGTTTCGGAACTCGCTTGCGTCACGCCATCTGCCGAGGCGACGGCACACGCCGCCTTATTTGAGTACAGCAGAAGCGTAGGCAGAAGGTTTTTTCCGGGGGGGGGGGGGGGGGCGGGGTTCAACCATACTTTATGTATGTTTTATGTATGTTCGTGGGTGCGTTTGTATGTGTGCGTGTATATATACGCAAGCAAAATCGAAAATTTTCGGGAGCGGGGGGGGGGGGGGGGGGTTGAACCCCCCCAACTTGGCTACGCCCCTGGAGTACAGCACATATGAAGTATCTCTAAAAAATTAAAAAAAAGACAGAATGGTTATCGAAGTTCAGTCGTGGAAACATACCTGAGATTGTTTCAAGTATGGTTTTGAAATTTAAATATTGTAGCGCGCACACGTGGATTTCTATCAATCTTGCGAATTTCACAAGAACCGGGTACGACAACTGTAGCTACAAAATGAAGCTTCTCATTGCACAGTCTACCGCATCAAAAGAACGACCACTGTAAGATTTTTTTGTGCGCGCGACATGAACATAGAATGGCATTTTGCTGATCTATGAGCGCTTACCTTTTGCTGCTATAAACGTCCGCCCGTCAGTAGGCTGCGCAGGCAGCACAGCTGTGGGCGAACTAGAAGGTGCCGGGTGTGCTGGAGACTCGACATCTCGAAAAAGAAAAGACATGAAAAGACAGTCATGTATTCGTTAACATACTACACATGCCAAAACGCGATTCATATCTGATATCGAATATTGACAGCTGATTTCATGATTTGGAATTGATCTCTGTAAATGCTTGCCATATTTGTAAAATAAGCAGTGGTTGTTAAAATAGTAAAACGGCGCTATAATTTGCATATTGCGTTTATCAAAAGTGTTAGCCACAGAAATCAGTTGTTCGAGCCTTGTCTATAACGGGCATGAAGCATACGCACATATACTTGGAAAAGAAGAAGCAGTGCAGGTTCTTGTGTTAAGTGTGACGGCTGTCCTCGTGATAGTCTAGAATTTGTGGCAACGAGATCCACAACCGTTGCTATCTATACGAAACACCCTTGTCGCATGCGTTAGACAGGTGTCAAGAAAAAGGCGGGGGTGAGGAGCGTATTGCGATTGCGGCACGGAAACCACGGAAACCGAGGGAGAAGCATTGGCTTCTGCGTTAGCACATTTTACCAGCTATGTTTGTTAGTCTCTGCTGTAGAGCTCAGCAATGTGCGATCGGTTAACTAGTTCTGTTTAGTTGCGAAAAGGCAACTTACATTATGCAATGCCAGCTACAGAGTAAAACTTTGAGAATCCCTTGTGCATCCCCCTCAGTCGACTGGAAGCCGAAAGCCATCTTCTTCTTATTCTTCGATGTACTAAACGTCCCGAGTACCCCCCCCCCCCTCCCTTCCGAATGTTTCCTGCAACTAACGTGGTGTTGCAATGCCTCCAGGATTGGAGGCATTGTAAGCTTTTTCCACCGCATCTTGATTTGCACTGCCTCCGGGATCGACCCACCTACGACGAAGCGATTATGTCATGTCATGACGTCAGAAATTTCGGCGATCTCTTTCGGCGATTTCGGCGATTGCGTAGGGGTTGTCTTCGGAGGTGACACTTTGCTACCACATTTGAATGTAAGACAATATCGCCCCGTGGTTCGTCTGTTTACACCAAAGCCACTCCAGTGGCACAAATGCCACGAAATAGGGCATGCCAGCGAAGTTTGCAGGAACGTGGTGGTTTGCCCCCGTAGTGCAGGACCATACAATTCAGAACTCTGCTGAGCGATTGTCCGGAAATATCCCAACTACACTCTAAACACAGTAACCTATGGTGTAACTTTTGGGCGCGAGTAACCTATAAAACTTACAAGTGGTTCGTATTTGTGTTTTCGCTATTTTTGTGGTGTCTAAAAGTTACAAAACCCACAGTGCGACCAAAGTGTAGGTTACCAGCGCAAGAAGCACAATGTAACCTGTGCGTAGTAACCTTTGATGAACATAAGTAACCTATGTGTACACAGCCTCGGTGCTTCACTTGCCTAAAAATAGAAAGGGTGAAAGAATGGGTGAAAGTAACACCACGGCTGTGAGAGAGTTCTCCTGGCCGATTGGAGCTTGGCTGCTTTGCGCGCCGTGAAGTCTAGAGGGCGGGAAGGCGCCACTCCTGGCTCAACCCATGCGCAGCGTGTGCGGAGCGCCGATAGTTGAAACATTCAGAACGGCTCTCGTGAGCCACGCTGTTTTATGGCGGCGTTTCTTAACTGATTTGTTTGCGATTCGTAAATATTTGGGTAGTGTGCGCCCCATGAATCGCAGCTAAGCAGCAGAAACATGTGGGGTGTGCTGCGTGGCAGCTGCAACGAACCTTCTTGTGACTGTCGTCGCTACGTCGTTGTTTCTTGGCTGGACGACTCCGCAGCAAGCGCAGTTCGTTGCGACTATTGCAACCACTTCCCAGCGGCTCATGGCCCAATAATGGAATTGGGTATGTGGCCTTTCTTTCAGATACGCTTGAACGGCATGTGAGGTGTTCCTTACTTCAAAGCTGTATATATATATATATATATATATATATATATATATATATATATATATATATATATATATATATATAGTGTGTGTGTGTGTACGGTATACAACCTACCACGCATGCGCCGAAAAAACGTAGCACAGATTGTCACAGAGGACCTTTGCTTTTCAAGTATGTTATTGCAACGTTTTGAGGGGTTAAAGGCCGCAAGTAACCTTTAAACTAGGTATCTAACACGAACAATACTAAGGGTTACGTATTTTCCTATATACTTATAATAAGGGTTGCACTTATATAAGTTACTTTTCAACCTTTAAAATATAGGTATACTAGGATTTGAAAATGTGCACCTACAGTAAGGGTTACCCGGTTTAGATTGTGTAAACAAAAAGTAACCTTTGCAGTTGTAACCTTAGAAAGGTCACGAATGTAAAAGTTACATCGATGCAAATTTGAAATTATAGATGCACAAAAATGTGAAAATGTGCGCCGTTGCATAGGTCGCCGTATTTAGAGTGCACCATGGACCACATGAATCATCATAAATACGCTGCCCGTTAACGATAAATTATTGGAGCGTACCGAAGCAGATGATGCGGCATGGCTGGTACGATATAAATAGAAGCTGCTATTAGTGTCAGAAAGCGACAGCGATGTTGCCGTCGCTGATGGGAATACCGCTGCCCAGTCTGAACCGTCGCCAGAATGTCCCATACTAGCGGACCGCCAGACTTGTCTTTGCCATGAGCTACCACCCATGCCGCCACCATCACCGCCATCTAACGCGTCACATTCCCACAACGGAGCAGATGCAGAGGCGGTGAAAGCCCTGGGGCATGTTGAGTGACCGCCATTACCAAGACTGCGCACTCAAGGCAACCCAAGAGAAATTCCACCGATGATCTTCGCGTCGAAGACATACGTGTCATCGCTGTGTTGAGGTAAAGTTGATCTCTATTTCCTTGTTCTGTTCTCTATTACTCTCCTCCTCGTCCATCTCCTCACGTGCAGGTTAGAAAACCTGGTGCAATTTAGCTAACCCCTTTCCCTTTTCATTGCTTTCTCTCTCTCTCAGTAACGCATTTCATACATAAGCACCTACTTTCCATTGTCGTTCGAGGCCCCTCATCACGACGTGCTGCAGATCTAGGCCAACTTGACTTTGTCTCGCCCGCTTCGTAACCTGTACAAAATAAAAAAAAAACAAAAAACCGCTCAGCTCTAAAGTAATGTTTTCGTTGTAAACGGCAATCACTGTATTGATGCGAAAATAAAAGTCATTGTCAATGTCATTGTCAAACTGAATGTTATTATTGACTGAATGTTATGAATCTTTTGTGAGAGTACGGTTGTCCGATAACCCATGAAATCAGCACTTATTTACGATAAACAAAAGTGGTAAACGCAAACATATACTCGTTGTGTTGGTCGAAGGCTGTTCATCCATATTACTCTATGAATAAATATTTGCCATTCCCTCAGCAGCAATTACGTTATTGGCTTCATGTTAATATATATTGGCTTTTGGGAACATCGCCGAAACGTATATGCGTAATCCATCATATCATCGTTGCGGGTGGCCTCAGTTTCTGTCAATATACGTTTCTTCTCAATAGCCACACTGGTCACCAAGAACCTTGATCGGCCATATATTATAATTTCTTTAAAACAAGAACTAGAAAGATGTACACGTCTAGTCAATCACATTCGCGACTTCAGGGTTCGTAGTATGGGAGGCCCTTTTACAACTGCATGAGGCGGCATGCACACACGAGCGCAGCCATATGAGAAGTATATCTAAATGCGCCTGATGTATTCCGTTCACAGTTTCAAACACTAGCACGCGTTCAATAACTACCCAAGCACACTCTACGGATGGTTAACAGAAGCTGAAGCATGCGGCTCCGGTGTTATCACTGGTATCATCTGGACGATTCATGTAATTCTCGCTCAAATATTGGTTACGCCGGACATAAATTTTAATCACTGTCCCCCCCCCCCCCCCCGTATGTTTTCTTGTTAAGTTTTAGTGGACAGTGCGGCAAGCCGTGGACTTTGCACAATTTCTGTGGCACGTAAACGCTATGGAAGTTTTACAGCAGAGCTGTTGTTGCCGAGGTTTGCCGTGACAGATAATTATCATTGTCATGAACCTGTACGCGCTCTCTTAATCCTCTGCTTTAGCGCCTTCCTCTTCTTCCTCATCTGTTCACCTCCTAGAACACGTGCGACGATTAGTCCGGCGCGAGATGCAATAACTCTGATGGGCGAGGGAACGGGTACAAAAAAGAGAGAGAGAGAAAGAAACATAGATAGAGCAAGAGAAACATGAAAATTCATGGGGAAAAATTTCTTGTTGAGACGGATGGGCCGCTGCATTAACCAGAGATTATTGGAACATAAGAGATCGCTAACCGGAGGCTCACCTTCTAATCTATCTTTAAATTGTCGAGATTGTAAGTGCACGCCAAAATTCGATGTATGCGCAGTGTTGTACCGGCATAGAAATGAAGAAACGCGCATGATTTTTGAAGCACGGCATATCGAGAATAGTAGTAGCGCATGCGTGAGCCAACCGTCGATTAACTTGCATAGAGATGAAATGAAATACTTTAACAATTCTATTCCACGTAGACTCCCACGCGTGCCGGATTTATAGGTTCGCCTATTGCATGGGCATGCGCAGATAAGTTTTCGTGCCTTCTTTCTTTTGCGCATCTATTCAGTTGTCAGTCGGCGTCTGTGGTGTCTTGACTTTTCTTGTGTCCGTGTGTGCACGCGCTGTCTTTTTAGAATGAATTGTTCAGGCGGGTCTCGAACCGCGTCTCCGGGGCTATGCACGCACGCTAGCAGAACATAGCCTATCCTTGTATAGTGTAGTATAGCGAGGGGAAGTGCGAAGGGGAAGTGAGGGTGAGGAGGACAGACAGAGAGGGCGAGAAAGAGGGAAAGGAGGTGAGGAGAACGAGAACGTACAGAGAGAGAGAAAGAAAGCAGGAAATATACAGAAAAGAAAGGAGAAATAGAAAGGAAAGGAATAGTGAAAAAATATAGAAGGCGAGAGAACGGCTACAGAGAGAGAGATAGAAATAATCCTAGAAGGAAAGGGAAAGAGAGAGACAGGGTACACGGAGAGAAAAAGATAGAAATATATAATAATATCTGGGGTTTAACTACCCAAAACGACGATTTCATTACGAGAGACGCCGTAGTGGAGGGCTCCGGAAATTTCCACCACCAAGGGTTCTTTCACGTGCACCTAAATTTAAATACGCGGACCTCAAACATTTTCGCCTCCATCAAAAATGCAGCCGCCGCGGCCGGGACAGAAAAAGATAGACAGAGGAACAAAGACATAGAGCAGAGATTCGCAGACTCAGAAAAAAAAGTAAAAAAGAGAGCAAGCATAGGCATGCGCAGTATAATATAGCAAGGAGTGGGAAAGAGACACGTGAGAGGGTAAAAGCCAGGAAGAGCTAGATGCCCGCCAGCTCTCTGCGTCCGAGCCTTGCGCGATTTAGTGCAAGCTTCGCTAATTTTTTGTCTAGATCGACTGAGGGTATCGATGAATGCTAGGAGGGTTTACAAAGCTTAAGGGGAGACGTGGGTCTTGAAAAAGGTTTTTTTATTCATCAGGTTAACTGAATGAAATTTAGTACACTTATTCAGTTTTCTTCCTGCAGATTTCAAATCTTCAAGCAGAATTTTTTTATCTGCATCAGACGAAAAGATATGCAATTTCTGAGAGCATATTTCTTACGGTACTTTTTGGCAACTTTGCTTTGTTAAACACAAAGACAAAGTACGTGGCAAAAACGCCAGAGAGCTCGTCTAGCCGATGATACTAATTTTATTGTTTTCATAGGACTTTAAATGCTAAATAAGCGCCTGCAAATATGAGTGAAAAACTTTTGCTTTATACACTTTTTGATTATCTAGAATTATCATGTCGTAAACAACATTAAAATACAATAAATAGCATCATCGGCTAGATCAGGTTTCTGGCAATCTTGCCACATACTTAGCTTTTGTGTCTGACGAAAAGAAGTTGCCAAATATCTCAGTAGGGAATATGCTAAAAAACGTTGTAGAAATAGCATATCTTTTGTTCTAATGCAACTATTATAAATCTATTCGCAGATTTGAAACCTGTAGAAAAAACGGAATAAGTGTAATAATTTCATTCTGTTTACCTAAATATTAAAAACACACTTTTCAAGACCCACGTCTCCTCTTAAAAGGTATCAAAAAACACGAAAGCATGATATGAATACTGAAGGAAGCCGTGCAGATGTCTAATGTTCTGTTTAGTTCTTCTTCCCACCTGTGTAGTCCATACACTTTTAACATCTTGACCAAGAATCAGACTTTTACACAAGTCTTCACACTCACGCTTTTGATTACGTTCTCTTATTTCTGGGCCCTTGAGCCACCGCTCTCTGCTTTTTCTTTGGCCACGTCATCTACAAAGAGCTAGCCTGCGTTAGCACTTGCGATTGCACATATTGTCTCGCCAAAATGTCAGAAAACAATTGTTGTCGTTTCTGTATCGTAAAGTGCTATGCCGAAGTAGCACAATTACCTAAGTGGCCGCGTGACTGACATAGGAGCACGTTAATTGCTTGAATATTGAATCACTTGAATCTCTTTTCTTCTTGCTTGAGTCTTGAATCTCTTTTCATCGTATTGAAAAAATTATTACCAAGAGTTCGAAAGAGTACCCTTGTCGGTTTAACAATGGTATTTAGTACACTGAGACCGCCATTTTGTCGCATGCTGTTTATGGCGGACATTACTTGCACAACCGCAGAAGTTTAAGTTCATATGTATATTTGCCGTAGAGTTAACGATTAGTAATATTAATGTTACATGTTCTCGCGTAATTCACGTTAGTGATTGTGAACATGGACGAAATATTTTTAAAAGTGAATGTTAGTTACCCTGACTGAAAGCTGTTCATCACTAAACCCAAAATGCAACTGCAAGACCATAATACTGTCTTCTTATGGACAACTGCACAGAACCGCTTCTGAGCATATTCGCGGTAAATCCTTTTTTTTTTCATTGGGAAGTGATTTTGCAATGCTTCTAGAGCATTATCATGTTTTCATGCTAGTAGTAAATGCTCTAGTGCTGTTTCTGTGCAATTATGAAACAACTTACTCACATCACTCTTTAAAAAATGCTATACACTTTTGACCGCAACACACACAAAAAAGCAAAGAGTTCTAAGAGAGACAGTTGTGTACAAAAGCTTACCATCAGCAGTGATGAGGCAGACCAAAAAGTACGTCACTAGAGCGGCTAGTGAAAACTTCATCACACACTTTTCGGACGTCCACATACAGCTAGATATTTATCCTTCCTGTGGTTCTTTCGTTTGTATTCGTAACCGCGACTTGTCAATTTCTACTACGAGATTGCGTCACCACAGTTATAACTATCCTGCTCCTTGAGTGTTGCTTCACCTCGAAGAATAAGTATGTCGTGCCCAGGTAAATCTACTCTAAGCGGCTACTTCAGCACCACTCTATTGAGAGCACTTTGGGGTACACTACAGTGAATCTAATTTCGGGATAGAAGAAAAACAGGCCTCTCTACAGCTGCTATTTTTTGCTGTATTGTGCAAGTACTGTGGTTTAAACAATAGTGGACAGTGCTGGGTCGACAAAAATTTTTAGGAGTTCCCCTCTGCACGCATGTGGCATAGAACAATGTCATTATATAATATACTGCAAAGATGTGCAGCTGTTACTTGGTCCACAACCTGTAAGTTGGGTGAAGCCTAGTTTTAGCTAGAAAAACACGGAGTTTTTTTCGTATAATCCATGCTGTGGTCAAGAAAGCTGTTTTGCATAATAATGTTGCAAAATCGCTTATTTCAGGCTGCATCTCAGTAATCTAGAAGACACAGGGTTCACGTATAGAGATATCGGGATTGCCTGCATTAGCACTGCTTAAAAACTAATGAACAAGAGAGCGGTTATCTATGTAGTCTTCTACACATATGTGGTAATATACTGCCGCAGCCCAGCGGAGCTGTTTAAGCTCGAAGAAGCCCCGTTAGCCGAAAACAGAAATTATCATCATGAGGCGACACGCGGTCTCTTTGTCCCGTTCTTGCTCTTCGTCCTTTCCTACATTTTCTGCTTCAATCCCAGAACACGAGCGCCGATTTTTTCGGCGTGGTGTGTAATAACTCTGATATGCGAGAGAGCGAGTACAGAGGGAGAGAAAGAGAGACATAGAAATAAGAAGAGATAAATTCTTGGCGATAAGGAATTCGAATTCGTGTACCCACGATCCCAAGGTGAGCGCTGTAACCACTCGGCTGTCCAGGCACGCCACGAGGGCATAGCATAGTCATGTATAGTATAGCGAAAGAAAGAAAATACGAGTACAGGGATACAGAACCAAACAGACAAAGAGATAAAGAGAGATAGAGAAAGAGAAAGAGACAAGCAGAGAGAAAGAAATGGAAGAAATACTGGAAAAGATACAAATACAGGGAAAGAATAGTTCCGAAATGAGATTGAGAAAACAGAGAACAAGACACAAATAGAGGAGAGAGGGAAAGAGACTCAATCAAAGAGACAGAGACAGAAATAGAAAGAAAGAGGAAGCGAGAAACAGAGATATAGGGAGAGAAAGAAAGGGAAGAAAGAGAAAGAACGATAGAAAGAGCGAGAAAAAGAAGGATATACCGTAAAATGCCTAGCAATCGCCCCCCCCCCTTCCGTTTTCCAGAGATCTGAAATAAGCGCCAGTGACCGAGCAAGCCCCCCCCCCCCACACACACACCTACCCTGCGGCCACTTTTTTTTTTTTGTCAAGACGAGCATCGCTTGTGTCAAGAGAACCACAAGAATGAATACACTGAATGCGGATCTGATGTTGTTTATGAAATTCCGTTGTCATGTGGCTGGTCGTATATTGGTCAAACCGCTCGCTGCTTCAATGGTTCGACAGTGACGAGGCAGAATAAAAACAGTAAATAAATAAAGCATTTCATTAGAAACGTGGATGGGCATTTTTTTTATTTTCAGCGGCCCTCCCTCCGCCACCTTGAATTTGGGTCCGGGACCGAGCAAGCGGCCCCCTTGCAAATTTGGTCGGATTATTCTTTACCGTAGGGGGGGGGGGCGCTTGCTTGGCATTTTACGGTAGATAGAGAGAGAAAGAAAGAAACAGGAATAAACAGAGGCAGGAAACTGTTAGAGAAGACAGAAAGAAAGCGAAAAGAGAGGAAGAAACAAAGGCAAAAAATAAAGCGAAACAGGGAAGGCTGCCCAGTGCCGCACTTCCTGCACACATGGTACCACTAGTGCGAAGCTGCCCTACATTTTGCGTTGCAGAACATAATTTAGCGTTTTAAAACTTACTTACCTCGACGCATTGATTCGTTGATCTGGTTTCGTATCGCTTCCGTAGCCGCCACTGTGGTACATCGGTTACGGTGTTCGGCTGCTCACACGAAAGTCGCGGCTTAAGTCACGGCCGCGGTCGTCGCATTTCGATAGAGGCGAAATGCTACAGGGTCGTGTACTTAGATTTAGGTACTTAAAGGGGTGGTGCCACCAAACTTGTGGCTTACGCGTTCTTTGCTACAAACGTTTCTTAGAGCTCTAGGGAGCGTGATACACGCACCTAGATTCATGTATTCTCGCTAAATAATTTAAGATCACCTTATTTTGTGAACAACTTTCGGTTTTTTGTTTCTCAGCGCCGAGTGGAGCAGTGACGTCGAAGTATAGGAAGCCTGGTCACGTGAGCACACAAGGCTAGGACGCACGCATTGCTGAGTCGTCTGCTCTCGCACACACGTCCCGCAGAAGCAGCAGCAATCAAACGCGCCGACAGTTGTCATGGCTAGATACAGCAGCCGCGATTCCGACTCTGCGTCCGCATCCGCGTACGACCCCGTTGAGCGCATCGACTTTTTATTTTCTGGAAGCAGCGAACAGGACGACGTACGCGGCTTCGTTGAAAACCCAGGTAATCATGTTATTTTCGATCCCATGGCCAGCGACGATGAGGAGACCCACGCCATGCCGGACGCCGTCGAGGAGGTTTAGCAGCATCTTCAACGGAGGGCTAATATCGACTGGTAAGTGGCGATGATTGAAGTTAACTGGTAAGGTTTCCGAGTGTGTATCTATGGATGGATAAACATTATTTTGGTCCCCCGGAACGCGCTGTAGCATGCTGCGTGCCGCTCCTGCGTAGGAACAGAAAGACCAAGTCCCTCTGATGCGTCGCGGGCACGTTGGAAGGCCTTCTATGGATGCGAACGCCGTAGGCGTCTGGCACCTGCCCTTCCGAATATTACTCCTATGCGCTCTGATCACTCTGATCTGGTGTGACATCACTCATACTTTCGTTGCGCTTCCCATAGAGCGACGTCAGTGTTAGGTGCGCTTGTGATGGATCTCGATCGCACGAACGAGCATTTAGGCAATCGTTGGAAGCGAATGAAAATATATATTACAAGTTTGCTGTGTCCTACCCTTCGTGTTGAGTGTCCTTGCATACAAAAGAAACCCACAACAGGCTTTTCATAGCGTCGAAATTTGATGGCGGCAAATTTAACCAACCCTCGGTGGTCTAAATTTCCGGAGCCTTCCACTAAGGTACCCTTCATAACCATAACGTGCTTTTGACAAGTGAAAACACCAGAAATGTATGATTACCAGTTTCTGTGCGTTCTATGATCCAAGGTATGACACTAATCGATCATTCTGAAAATGTGTCTGTCAATGCAGACTAGCATATGGATTTGATTATAACGCATTCTTTATGTTTCGTGCATGCGTCAATGCAAATTGCAATATTTACGCGTGCACGGTGCATCCACCTACCACACGCTTTATGTTCGCCATGATGGCAGTGCAGATAACCCAGTTTCTTTCTCCCGAGATACCATTACCCATAAGGCGAACATTTAGCGAGAGAATTGGCATATGTGTTCGTTGCTGCTAACTCGGTCAGTTTTCACCCGTTCTGCTTAAACATTTTTCTGCACAGCTTGTCCTGACATAGCTTGGGATCACTGTAATACGAGTGGAGAGCTTATATGGAGAGAGCAATGTGCATCCAATCCCGTAAAATTTGCCGCAATCGTGCTTTGGAGATGTTCCTGCACTGAAGACTCAAAACACAGCAGCAACAGTCTTCGTTCTTTGGGCTGCTTGTATTCATTCTGTCATCGCGCCGACTCTTCCAGATGGTAATTCTTCGGACATGCACCCTTTTCGCCACGTTCCACTAGGCGCCGCCATATTTTATCACACAGTGACGCGCCTACTGCTTAAGCCTGAGCCGTCTTCCGATGTTCAGTTTTTTAACACCAACGCACATTGCCGGTGCCCGCCAGCAAGCGCCTGTTTTGGCGTTCATAGGCAACAATAGAGTGTTTTTGTATTGTGAACCCAGGCTTTGCGTTTATTGTGTGCGTGCGCAAGCTCTTTTTGAAATATAACGGTTGTACCCGGAAGCTCAGCGTTTGACGCATATGCACTGGCGACAACCTTATGCTATTGCGCACGCAAAGCTTTGGGCACTCTATTCTCAACGACGGCCGTAATATACGTCCAAAGCGAACAAAAAAGGTCGTGCGCGTGCGCGCCACGGGAACTGGGCAAGCCCCATTGCCCAGTACAGCAGGTGCGAGCGTTAAATGAAAACGAACACGTGAACTACAGAAAGAGAAATAAGCGATAGAAGGCAAGAGAAAAATTGAGATAGAGAAATAAATATATAGAAAGAAAGAGAAAGATCAAAACAGAGAAACATAAAGACAGGAAAAGACATAAAGAGAGAAAGAGGTAGAAAGAAACAGACACAAAAAAAAAACGAAAGAAACAGAGAGATATATATATATAAAAAGGTGGGAAAAAGCCACAGTTTCGCCGCAACAGTGAAGCAATGAATGCGATAGCAACAAACTGGAATGTCACGTGAAGAACTGTAAGCAGCTCGAAACTTGCAGGGCGCTGCACAAGCAACAAAGATGCACGAATAGGATGCACACAGGACGAGCGCGAACTGACAACTGTGACAGCTCGACACTTGAAACGCACTGCTCAAACACAAGGAAGGACCCACGAAACGAACGCACAGGTACAGACAGGACGAGCGCGAAATAACTGTCACAGTTGTTACTTCTTTGTGTTTGGGCTGGTCGCTCCTTTCGCAAACGCGGCCGCTGCAGGAGCGAAGTCACGTTCGTGCACTCTGTAAATTCAACGCAAGCTTTCCAGTGAAACCACAAGACGAACAAGCCTCCCATATCACGAGATGAGCGCGCGTTCGTGTGTGACTACGGCCTGTATAGGGAACCCAAGCCCAAGTTTACGGGCCGACGACAGCGCCGCGCTTTGGTTCTGGTGGCAAACGCTGGAGGTACCGGGTGCACGCGCGGCCCATTCAGTCTCTTTGACGGCAGCCGTAGCGCACGCGCGCACGCGTTCTTGTGTCGGTGCAGGTAACTGGGGTGCCGTCAGCTTGGTACAATTAAACTGAGAGGCTCGCTATCCCCTGCTAACATTTCACGACATTTTCAACCACTATCAGTTGGAACGGCAGAAGTTCCCCCTCCCGCATCTACATCTAAACAGAGCTCAATCTATCAATTTACGTCTGTTACAGACGGAGGCATACGCTTCTCCTCTTAACTGTTCTAAATACATGGATGGCAAAGAGCCGGGCTGCCCTCACTGTGGTAACCCGCGTTGCACTTTACAACACATGCTGTGGCAATGCCCTGCACTGCGCGAGAGCCCCGGGTCTCCCTCTACGGAGGAGGACTCGCGATATCTTCTCACTGGCAACGAGAAAGAAGAACAGCAAGGGCTATCCAGCGAGCCCATGACATGACCGAGAAGATGCATCTCCCCGTCCCGTCATGGTGCGGCCCGCCGATGTCGCCCACTAAGCGGGGAATGAGCGTCGTCTCCGGATCAAAATAAAGTTCTTTGCCTGCCTGCCTGCCTGCCTGCCTGCTGTGCGAAGCTGCGCATTTCCGCGATGGCAGAAGCGACCCCACGGAAGCGGAAGCGCGGTCCGAAGTACTGCTATGTGATGGGCTGCCACAACAGTGTAGATAACACCAAGGCAAACGATTCACGTGTGAAACTGTATCGGTTCCTCGGGCATGTCGCACGAGAAATAAAGGCGACAAGCGTCGTACTAAGGAGAATCAATAATGTCCTAGCTGATCGCGCTGTGTCGCCTTGGTTTTGGCTGTCTTAGTTCATCGCTTTTCTTCGTTTCGACTACCCGAGTCAGTACCTAACGCGGCGCATGCACTCTGCGACTACAGTAGTGATTACTCGCTGTCTTATCGCATTGTAAAAATGCAGTTACGGTTGTAGGTGAAACAACATTGTGTTATCCCCGTGTTCGTGTGACCTACCCGTCGTTGCTGAACATTCACACTAACGTTAGCGTTGCGCGGTTGGTTGACTTCAACTGAACTCGGCACATTGTCAAAAGTTCGGCGCCTGCAATTGACGCGTCGGGAAGGCTGCTTTATGACGCCGGAACGGACGTCTGTGCATTTTCAGCAAGCTTTGACATCGTTCTGCTGATTTGCTTTGTGTTTGTCACAATATTGGGGTGATATATATTTAAGCCGCTAAATATAACTGGCACTTAATAAATGCTTTGCAGTAGCCACCTTCCAAGTCCGTACGATTTTCTATCCGCGTTCGCGCAACACGTTTTATATGCCTTGTAGATTCGATATTCTCATAAAAAGAGAGTACAAGCATGACGCTAGAGACGAAGAAACGAGGCGAGTAGTTCAACATGCTTCACAGTGGTTAAAGCTCAGCTAGCTGCCTAGCGTCCTAATCAGCGGGTGATGCTGTAGCGGCACGAATGACTTGACTCTATCTAACCTTCTCATGCTCTTTACCGCCATGGCCTTATAATTTTTTTTCGCACGCCGCAAATGTTTGTTCATGAAAGTACACGGCTGCTACTGCAAGCATGCCATATCAAAACAACAATCATATGGTTCAAAGCCTCAACAAAGAACATCGATAGCGTGCACGGCTTCATTTCGGAGTGCATATGGACCATTACGTATCTTTAACATCAGAGAAAGAGACTTGCATCAAGCTATACGTCCTACACGGTGTTATCGCGACTTGAGAAATGCATTCTAACTTGAGTCGGGCGTCGTCGTGGTCAATCGTCTGCTCGACACCGTAAACGTGATTGACGAGCCTTTCTCCTTTGATCAAGGTCTGTTTTCGGAAGTGCCTGTCCAGCTCGAAAATCTTTTTGTAGTCGCGCTTCAGGCGGTACATAGTGAGGAGACATGCACGGAAGCGAGCGGCAGCGTGATGGTGAGAACGGAAAACACGCGTTGTATGCTCCCAGTTTCTATTTTTCCTGCGAGAGATGGCGCTGCCTGTCAAGAGCAGCAGCGCCACTAAGAGATGCTTAGGGAGCCTATAAGGCAAAGTACAGGTGTTAGCCAGCGCCCCGCAACGAGCGGGGCGACGATCCTCAAAGCTGAGGTAAAATAAAATATACGGGCCTTACCTTGCGCCATCTCGCTGGTAATGCGGAGAACACGCTGAAATTCCGCCGAGATCTGCGTACCGCCAGTGGCTCGCAATAAATAGCTCGGCGTTATTATGCACAGCAACGTACGCTCCGGGGCCTAGCCGTCCAACGACACGATCCGTGGAGCGAGGGGTGGCCTGCTCAAATCCGGGCATCGGAAAGCATTGTTCATTTTTTCCTTTTATGCCTATACACTGATGTAACCGAGGGGGGGTAGAAGCTGGCATCCAGACTCCGGCCAAGAAGTATTCTTGCGACGCTTCTTACGTACATGTAGAAGACACGTTTAATTTACATATTCACAAGAGTATTACAAAGAAAGTGCACAGAAGTGCCTTCACATGACAAGAGTTCATACGAGACGGGAGGACAAGCGCACCCAGAGACAGAGCAGCAGCTCACTCCCGAAACTTCCTTTTATCGTGGTCCGTACACGCGTTTCTTGTCAAGCGTTTTTTATTTGACGCGGACTGCGTAAAGCAGGTACGCCGATGCGCGTTTCTTGCCACGCATCAGGAGATTTCCCGTGTTCTTGTGGGACGCGGACCTCGTATGGCAGGTACGCCGATGAGCGTCCCTTGCAGGCTCGATCTTTGCTTTGCCAGTTATAAAAATACATATACATATGCCGGACATGACGGCGACGGCAAAGGCGAGCCGAGAGTGTGCATATAATTGCTATCGCAATACAAAGATGAAGCGATGAATGAGAGGAAGAAAGGCAAGAAAGAGAAATAAAAATAGAAAGTGCAAGAAACAGAAAGAAATAGAGAGAGAAATAAAGAATAAGAAAGGAACAAATAGAAAAAAGAGATGCATGAAACAGAGAGAAAGAGAGAAATAAAGAAAGTAAAAATAAAGGAACAAGGAAGGCCTTCCAGCTCCGCTCTTCCTTGAGGCTTTGCACTAGTGCAAATCTGCCATAATTTCTTTTCTTATACAAGTATTAGCTGCCTGTACGAAACCGTCGCGGCGAATTTCATTTTATTCTTCTTATCATGAGGAACGTGAAAGCTAGTAGGAGGCTCACAGATGCAAACGTTAGCGTTATTTTTTTAACGATCCATGCGGAGATACATACGAAAACATATGAAAAGATTAAAACATAAACGGAAACGTTATAATATATATTGCATGACATGACATGCATCGTATACGAGGTCACACAATTAAAACTCGCTATGGCGAATTTGAAAGAGGAGTTGAGGTTAGCTCTGTATAAATATTTTTCATCTTTATCGCCCGAGCTAATTCTGTTTCATCTCTACCATATTCCTAGTTAAGGACGCCTAATTGAGAAAATTGAAGGGCTACTTTGCAGCAAAGTCTTATAGATTCGACTAGGGTTTTTTTTACGTGGGTAACTGAGCAATCTGGCGACACCATTACATCCTGCCCTTCGCTGCCCTCCCCGTGCACACCGTTACCTGCGCAAAAAATGCATCGTATCCACAAGCAAGCGCAACCGCGTATCTTTGCCACCGAGGCCGCGAGGAGGCCTGGGTTTGTGATAGTGCTATCGTGGAGGACACGTATAGCCGCAGAAGCAACCAGTCGCGTTTGCGGAAACATATCTGGTGTTCATATCGTGGTTTTGGGACGCTAAACCCCAGATATTATTATTATTGAAAGATATCTGGTGAGCGCGAATTCGTGCGCGATATTTGTTTTATTTTGTTTCGGAGATGAACTCAGCTCCTGACATCCATGAAAACGACACTCTTACTTCGTTAAAACGAGGTTTCATGTACGTGTATGTCCATGGGAACTTCAAGGAGAATAACAATAACTGTGTTGCATCTTCCGCGTACTTTATTGTCACTTTCAACACAGCAAGGTCAGACCCTACTCGATTCGCGGAAACCGGGCATACAGAATCATGCAACAGATGATCCAAACTCATTCTCGTTTGGGAAACTTCTCTAAGGTAGCATTGCTGCAAAACTGCCTGATTTGTCTGGCGTTCGAGAGACCTGGAAGTTAAAGAAAAAATAATTAACGTTATCTTCGAAGGCAACCAAAATATTACGGAATCAACATATTAACCGGCATTATCGCATAACTGGGGAATCCTAGGTAGTCTTTAATTGGGTTCTTTTGGGGTTCGCAGTGTCTGTGTATCCAGCTAGGAGGAGCATTGCTATTCTCCCTGTGTGTGTGTGTGTGTGTGTGTGTGTGTGTGTGTGTATGTGTGTGTGTGCGTGTGTGTGTGTGTGTGCGTGTGTGTGTGTGTGCGTGCGTGCGTGTGTGTGTGTGTGTGCGTGCGTGCGTGTGTGTGTATGTGTATGTGTGTGTGTGTGTGTGTGTGTGTGTGTGTGTGTGCGTGCGTGTGTGTGGTGGTGCGTGTGTGTGTGTGTGTGTGCGTGTGCGTGCGTGTGCGTGCGTGCGTGCATGCGTGCGCGCGCGCGCGCTATCTCTCAATTAAACGGGTCCTGGCCAAATCCCTTTTGCACAAACTATTGCTAATATAAATATGTCTGTCTGCGTCTCCATTACTCCGCCGTTCATCACTGGTAATTCTGGTAGACGAAGGTATTCCAAAACTGTCCTTTACCTCTCGAGCAGGTTGCACAGAACGCCTTTCAGCATGCACACAGTAAAATTAGCACTCTTTTGCGGAGTCTAGCGGTTTCCGAACTCCTTGTGGAATGTGCATCGTTACCAAGGTATTAAATTTCTATACCGAAATCCCATAATTGTGCTCATCCGTGCATCTCCCTCTTCCTTATTATACGCCGACAATACATGCCTTATTATTTTGAAACATCGTATGTGTAGTTCGCACAACAGGTTGAGCTTGCGAGCTCATGTGCAAACATATGAGAAGCAGCGTTTCTTTATTACAAGACCAAATTGAGAACTTTGACCGCGAATCCCAACGCCACTGGGACTGTGACAGGAGCAAAGCACTCAGTGCTCAAATCAACTTCCCTTAACATGACAGTAAGATAGCCGCTGTCAATTAGACTTGTACATATGTAGGAACGACACATAAAGTCAGAAGCCACTGCAATATTGCAATAACTCAGTAAAGTTCTAAGATACACTACATTATTTGGCCAACGTTTATGCGAACTTGGCATCCAGGTACGCAGTATATTGCTTGAGGGGGAACGGTGCTCACTGTTCAAGTTTTACATTTGAAAACTCTCACGGGTACATTTCCTGTTCTACGACGTTATTCCTTGAAGTTTTATAGAAATTAATAATCGACAATGAGCGATTTAGAAATAGTAATTAAAAGCTGGTCATGAGTCTATATTTGCAACGTTCATAAACAATTTATATTGTTTCTTAACATTAATTCTACACGAGAAAACTGTAAGAAAAAGTAACCTGAAAAAAAGTAATATAATCTTACCCATACATGAGATCGCACATCGGGGACATAAGAGATAGCCAGGCTTAAAGCTACAACCTCCAACGTAGTGAAGGGCGCATCTCAGTGTATTTTTGTCATAATACCACCTCAAAGCGGTTCCTTTGCAATTTTGAAGTGAACTTGGAGCTGCGTTTTCACATCGTATCCCCTTTGGTCTGAATCCTGAAAAATAAGAAAGGTGATGGTCGCTGCGGCTGCGTACTACGCAAATTTCAGTTGTCTGCATCTTTACATGTATATTTTTCAGACCTCATACAAAGTGAAAGAAAAGGAAAAAGCACTGTGACAGGAGCAAAGCACTCAGTGCTCAAATCAACTTCCTTTAACATGACAGTAAGATAGCCGCTGTCAATTAGACTTGTACATAAGTCGGAACGACACATAAAGTCAGAAGCCACTGCAATATTGAAATAACTCAGTAAAGTTCTAAGATAATGTCAAGAAGGCAAAAAACTGTCACCTCGACATCTTCTTTTCAGCGAAAGCACAGAAGGTGGACGTGCCATTCCAAGCCAGTTTTGGCCAGGAACACTTGGCAGAAATAGTTCTCTACATAGCTACAATGTATGCTTTTGTCTTTAACGCTAGCTGATCTATTTGTCGTGTGGAATTTTCCTACGATTTTCACCTGCCTGAAGGATAATTTCCTAAAAGACTGCTGGGCTTTTAACGAGGATGTACATTATCTATTCTATTCCGTACCGCATGACAAACTTATAGTGGCAGTAAAAAGTGTGTAAGTGATAATGACGAGGTAGCGTTTATAAGCAAATGTGGCATATCGGTATAAATATTTTTTTCAAATAATAGATTTCTATCTCGCTTCGACAGTCGTGTTTTGGGAAAACAACTTATATATTCAAAGTTCGGGCTGTGCATCATTCTGTGAAGCGCCGATTCTAATTGAGATATATCTTAGCGATGTTGGTTAGAATCTAAATAGATCTTTGGAAGGGTGTGCACATACGTGCGTTCCTCTACGTTGACAATTTTCTTCTGACGGCAAAGACTGGTTTTGAAGGGTGCGTTAAACATGTCATTGCTGCTTTCAAGTAAGCAGAGCCCGGGCAACTTCACTTATGAACCCCCGAAGGACATGGAAATGCATTTCCTGAATTTAAAACTCAAGTTGCAGGCAGACCATGTTTCCTGGAGCTACGCATAATTATGAATGCAATGTTGAACTTGTAAATCTACACGTCATGAAGAAGTTTGTGTTCCACTTCTGGGCAGGATCAAGCCCAAGACGACAGAATAGAGGAACGCGTCTGCATGACTCCTGTACAACGGGACGCCACCTCACGTCGATGATAGAAAGCTAAGCAAAACAAACAGTATTGTATTCTTTAAGTTATTTAGCGTTTGAACCTTCAAGTTAAAAAAAGTAACAGTTTCGCAATAGCAACAAATGAATGAATGTAAATTGAATGCAATAGCAACAAATTGGAATGTAACGCGAAGAACGGAAAGCAGCTCGAAATTTCCAGCACTTCGCTCAAGCGCAAAGGACGCACGAAAAGAACACACTCAGGACGAGCGCGAACTATCAAGTGTCACAGCTCGATACTTAAAGCACGCTGCTCAAACATAACGCAGCACGCCCGAAACGAACGCACAGGTATATACAGGACGAGCGCGAACTAACAACTGTTACAGTTGTTACTTATTAGATGCGAAGCATCTTATGAGCGAGCTTGATCAGGTGGCGTCCGCGCTCCAATGCGCATGCGTGTACTCTCTCTCCCACTCTCCTCCTTTAGGCAGGTGTTCGGTCGCCTTCTCTCCTCTCCTCCCCCGCGCTGCAGCTGCGGCGCAGCCTCTCCTTCCACGTGGTGCAGCCGCGCCACAGCCAAATACAACCTGTAACCTACCTTCTCCTCTCCCTGCCCCATTTCATGCGTATATAAGTGTGTGCGCTCGGTCGATTTCCGTCATTCTAGCTTCGCTCCCGTTCAGATGAGTTGTAACGTCAACGTCGGCGCCAATTGCAGCAGCACTCCAACCTCTGCCGAGATCGAGATCGTCGCTGAGCAACAGCAGCGCAGGGCTCGCGACGTAATAATGACAAAATACTAAATAAACTAACGGAAACGCCAATTGAACGTAAACGGAAACTTGGTGTGGACCCCCAATGCTGCTTCGCATCCCCTCATGGTTCCCTGTAGTGGGAGATGGTGTAATTTTTTCTGTTTGAACAGCGCGCTACTTTCACAAACGCGGCCGCTGCAGCGAGCGAAGGGACCCTCGTACGCTCTACAGCTTCAGCGCGGACGTCGCGGTAAAAGCACGAGACATGCAACATCCCCCCCCCCCCCCACGAGATAAGCGCGCGCGCAGGCGAACACGCCTTGTACGGTAAGGTCCACCGTGTGTTCTGCCTAGCGAGGCATGAGGCGCGCATGCACGCAACGAGCAGGGCGACGATCTTCAAAACGCGCACCTCACGCCCTCTCGCCGGTGGCCAAAAAAGCACGCTGAAATAAAGGTGTATATAAATAGCTCGCCATTAGCATGCTGAAGACGTACGGCTCACGGCCTAGCCGTCTAACGCCGCGCGCGTCGGAGCTACAGGTCGCGCGTTCGATACCGCGCTGCGGAAAAAATTGCCCTGAATTATTTTTCTAAGTGGATAAAGATATATATATATATATATATATATATATATATATATATATATATATATATATATATATATATATATATATATATTATAAGGGGGTTTATTAACAAAACCAGAGGCCTGGGTTCAGCGGTGTCGAACACTGTAACGCGCGCTCTCGATCGGCTCTTCGTCTTGGTCTTCTTCCACTCCTACTCGATGCTGTCTCGCTGTCTCTCTTCCCCACTACACTTGCCCCGGTGTCGAAGAGGAGCCATCCTGGCGACTCAAGGCGAAGCAAGCACAAGCGGATCATAATAGGGCTTTAAGCGGCTGACGTGGACTGTTTCACGGCCACGACATCGTCTGTCGGTGGGAGGTGTCACTGGTTCGACGACGTAGTTGACCGGTGACGTGCATTGAACGATGCGGTACGGACCGGTGTACTTGGGTGCAAACTTTCGGGAGAGGCCGGGAGACTGGAACGGAATAGAAAGCCACACGAACGAGCCGACGGGGAAGGTGTGGGCAGGCTTGTCCTGGTCAAGTCGTTCTTTTTGAATACCTTGTGCGACGGATGTAAATGACCGCGCTAATTGGCGGCACTCTTCGGCACATTGAACGAGTTCGGAGGCCGGGCGGTATTCAGAAGCATCCGGGCGGTATGTAAGGATTGTGTCAAGCATCGAAGAGGGCTCACGTCCGTATAGGAGAAAGAAAGGTGAAAACCCAGTAGTGGCTTGTGTGGCCGTGTTATATGCATACGTCACGAACGGAAGCACTAAGTCCCAGTTGGAATGGTCGGATGATATGTACATGGAGAGCATATCACCGAGAGTGCGGTTAAAGCGCTCCGTCAAACCGTTCGTCTGCGGGTGATAGGTCGTAGTGGAGCGATGAATAATATTGCACTCAGTGAGAAGCTCCTGTACGACTTGCGAAAGAAAGACACGCCCTCGATCGCTAAGCAGCTCACGTGGCGCGCCATGGCGAAGGACGAAGCTGCGCAAGATGAACAAGGCAACATCACGAGCTGCAGCGGCTGGCAGAGCGGCGGTTTCGGCATAACGGGTAAGATGGTCAACGGCCACAATAATCCATCGGTTGCCAGCAGGTGTGCAAGGAAGGGGGCCGTAGAGGTCTATGCCAATCCTATCAAACGGGCGAGCTGGACACGGCAAAGGTTGCAATTCGCCAGGCGCATGACAAGTTGTTTTCCGCCGCTGACACTCAGTGCAAGAACGTATGTACTTGCGAACGTATGTGTACATTCCACGCCAGAAGAATCGCTGGCGAAGTCGGTCGTAAGTTTTCAAAACGCCAGCGTGGGCGCTTTGTGGGTCTGCGTGGAAGTACGTGCACAGGTCGGAGCGCAAATGGCGAGGTATAACAAGAAGCCACTTTCTACCATCTGGCTGATAGTTGCGGCGATACAACATGGCATCCCGTATCGCATAATGAGGGGCTTGTCGGCGTAATGCACGAGGTAGCCGTTGGCATGGTGCCGCCGAAGACGTGGAGAGAACGTCTATGAGCGACTGCTATCCAAGGGTCTTTGCGCTGTTCCGAAGGCATGTCAGCGAGATCAATGCTGGCGATAGTAGCCTCGGCAAGTGAAACGGGTGCAACGGAAGGCAGGGGCGAACGAGAAAGTGCGTCGGCGTCGGTATGCTTGCGTCCGGAGCGGTAAATCACGCGAATATCAAATTCCTGTAGACGGAGCGCCCAACGCCCAAGCCGGCCCGAAGGATCCTTCAATGAAGCAAGCCAACAAAGGGAATGATGGTCGGTAACGACATCAAACTGATGGCCGTACACGTACGGGCGAAATTTTTGTAATGCCCAAACAATGGCCAAACATTCCTTTTCGGTAACCGAGTATTTGCACTCTGTCTTTGTGAGGGCGCGACTAGCATACGCAACGACATACTCGGAGAAGCCTGGCTTGCGTTGAGCAAGGACAGCGCCAAGGCCAATGCCACTGGCATCCGTGTGCACTTCGGTTGGAGCAGTAGGGTCGAAGTGGCGTAAAATGGGTGGCGAAGTCAGGAGATGGCGTAATGTTGCGAAAGCATCATCGCATGCTGGCGACCAATCAGAGAGGTGTCCATCACCAGTGAGCAGCTTTGTGAGCGGTGCGATTACAGAAGCGAAGTTCTTCACAAAGCGGCGAAAGTATGAGCAGAGACCGACGAAGCTGCGAAGCGCTTTCACGGTCGTAGGCTTCGGGAACTCAGCAACTGCCCGAAGCTTCTCCGGGTCAGGGAGGACGCCCTCCTTTGAGACAACGTGGCCCAGTATTGTAAGCTTGCGAGCTCCAAAGCGGCACTTCTTGATGTTGAGCTGAAGGCCTGCACGCGTGAGGCAGCTCAAGACTTCTTTGAGACGACGCAGGTGACTGTCGAAATCGGGGGAGAAGACAACGACATCATCCAAGTAACAAAGGCATGTCTTCCATTTTAACCCACGCAAGACGCTATCCATCATCCTTTCGAATGTTGCTGGCGCATTACAAAGGCCGAAGGGCATAACATTGAATTCGTATAGGCCATCGGGTGTCACGAAAGCAGTTTTCGGGCGATCTGATGGTGCCATGGGGACCTGCCAATAGCCGGACCGTAAGTCTAGTGATGAGAAGAATTCAGCGCCTTGCAAGCAGTCCAGGGCGTCATCGATGCGTGGCAAAGGGTACACATCTTTGCGCGTAACTTTGTTTAAACGGCGGTAATCGACGCAGAAGCGAATCGAGCCGTCTTTCTTCTTCACGAGGACAACAGGTGACGACCAGGGACTGCTGGACGGCCGAATGACGCCGCGTTGAAGCATGTCGTCTACTTGGTCGGTGATCACTCGACGCTCAGCAGGAGACACGCGGTAGGGGCGCTGTCGCAGAGGCGCTTGTGAGCCGGTGTTGATGTGATGGACAACGGTGTGTGTTCGACCTAACGACGTCTGCTGGCAATCAAACGAGCCGCGAAACTGGTGCAGAAGTTCGAGGAGTTGCTCTCGGTGTTTTTCTTCAAGGTCGCCATCAATTGAGGGTCCAAACGCATCAATAGTCGGGCGATCGGGCGTACAGGCAGATGGTGTCAGTGCATTAAGGAGCAAATCACTCGCGCCGCCAAGGCCGAAGATGGAAGTATCGTCCAACTCTTGATATGTGCCAATGCATTCTCCGCGGAGTAAGGTTGATGTAGACGGCAAGGGATTCGTGACAAATAAGTTCGTAACGCCGGTGGTTACGTCGAGAATAGCGAAAGGCAACGCGAGGCTCCTGCGACGTTGGAAGGTTTGGGAGGGAGTAAACAAAACTGGAGACTCGGACAGATCGGCACAGGACACGGGAACAAAGGTTGCGCTATTGGGTGGTATGTCGATATCGTCGGCGACAAAGAGCTTGTTCAACGTAGCTTCAGGCGATGAGGAACACAACGCAGAGAAGGCAACTTCGGCACGAGCACAGTCGATAACCGCATGATGACGAGAGAGAAAATCCCAGCCGAGAATCACATCATGCGAACACGCAGGTAGCACAAGAAATTCAACGGTATACAAAACACCTTGGATGAGAACGCGGGCAGTGCAGGCAGCTGATGGCCGAATATGGTGAGCACTGGCGGTACGGAGGGACAATCCCTCTGACGTCGTGGTGACCTTCCGAAGCAATCGGCAAAGTTTTAAATCTATCACTGAAACGGCAGCACCAGTGTCCACAAGCGCAAGGGTACGAAAGCCATCCACAAAAACTTCGATGAGGTTTGCCGGAGAAATGCGAGGACTTGATTCTTTCGACGACGACGCAGTTCGTGCCTCGGGAACTGCGGCATCTAGTTTTCCGTGTCTGAAGGGTAGGGTCGACGGCGCATAGGTGACAAGGAGCGACGTCGGGGCGATGGAGATCGGCGGCTAACTGAGGGAAGGCGGTCGGGTGAAGAAGATTCTTGTGGCCGTGTTGTGCTGCTAAACCGTCGAGGGTCGTGCGAAGATCGTGGCAATGTATCTGTGTGGACGAGACGGCGGCGGCGGCAGAAACGTGCCACATGCCCTGCATAGCCGCAAGAATAGCAGATAGGGCGGTTGTCTGCGGTGCGCCACGGGTTAGGACACGTAGCGACGGGTCGGCCGAACGGAACTGGTGATGACTGAACAGGCACCGGCGAGGGAGAATAAGTTGGCTGACGGGGCGCTCTCGGCTGCGACGACCTGTGCGTACGTCAAGGGCGCAGCCTCCAGAGGTGGTGAACGAGGGAAAGGCAGAGCGTCAGTTACCTCTTCTTGGATAGCTTGTCGTATAGCTGGGGCCAGATGATGTGTCTGTGCTGGTTCGGGCGTGCTTGATAAAATGGAGAGCTGCCGAGCGACCTCCTCACGCACAAACTGTTTTATCTGAGCCAACATGGAATTCTGGTCTCCGAGAGTCAAACCTGCGATCGAGTCACGATGTTCCAGAAAGCGTCGTGTCTGGGCGCGTTGCTTGCGCAACTCGTCGAAGCTCTGGCACAAACTGACCAGTTCGGCTACGGTTTGTGGGTCCTTGGCTAACAACATCTGGAATGCGTCATCGGCTATTCCCTTGAGAATCTGCTTGATCTTGTCTGCTTCGAGCATCGATGGGTTCACACGCTTGCACAAGTCGACAACGTCCTCAATATAGCTGGTGAAGTTCTCTCCTGGCTGTTGAGCGCGCTCACGAAGTCGCTGTTCCGCGCGGAGCTTTCGTACAGCGGGGCGGTCGAAGACTTCTGAAAAGGCCGTCTTGAACGAAGCCCAGCTGGTAATATCAGCTTCGTGATTCCGCAACCAGAGACTAGCGACGCCGGCCAAGTAAAAGCTAACATAAGTCAGCTTAGCCGCATCGTCCCACTTGTTCGCTGCGCTCACCTTGTGGTATGTAGCCAACCACTCCTCAACGTCTTGGTCGTCAGTGCCGCTGAAGATCGGCGGGTGACGCAGTGGCAACACGCCGGGACATGCAGTGGCTGGAATCTGGGAGGTACCTTGGTTGGTGGATTCTTCCGGCATTGCTGACACTGGAGGTAAGGTGCGGCTTCGTAGATCCAGCTTCGAAGGGTACCCAGCGACTCCACCAAATTATAAGGGGGTTTATTAACAAAACCAGAGGCCTGGGTTCAGCGGTGTCGAACACTGTAACGCGCGCTCTCGATCGGCTCTTCGTCTTGGTCTTCTTCCACTCCTACTCGATGCTGTCTCGCTGTCTCTCTTCCCCACTACAATATATATATATATATATATATATATATATATATATATATATATATATATATATATATATATCTTTGGGTAGAAAGATCCATGGGTCCGGTACGATAGATGGGTGAAAAGAAGGACTCACGTATGAAATGTAGTTTTATTAACGTGTCGGCTGGTGGGCCGAAACGTTCTATCTATCTATCTATCTATCTATCTATCTATCTATCTATCTATCTATCTATCTATCTATCTATCTATCTATCTATCTATCTATCTATCTATATATATATATATATATATATATATATATAATATATATATATATATATATATATATATATATAAACTGGACATAAAGGTGACGGCAAAAACCAGCCGATAGTGTCCATTAATTGCTGTCGCAATAAAACTGAATGTGGCTTACGCTAACTCAAAATAATCTTGTACTTGTGGGCAGACGATCATGCCAGTGAGATCCGAGCAATCCGATCATTCCGCAAGACTGCCATTTTGTTTGGACTGCAAATTAGCCTGCACCCTATTTATCTTCGGTGCTGTCTTCGCAAAGTTTGCTATATTGCCCCCCAACGTGAGAATGGGAACGGTACTTGAGATGGCTGCTCTCCACTTAATTTTCTATTTAGCCGTCTACGACGAGCATTCGAACGATCCCTAAACATGAAGAAAAAATTCATTCGGATATCATCTGGACGTGTTGCGTGCATCCGTTACCTTGCGCTTCCTGAATGGGGTTTTCTGCAGAAGCCCACGCTGTGCAGTGTTTTATGGCGTAGCAAGCATGTGCAATTTTTTTCACGACTGAATAATATGGTCTTAAAAAGTAATTGGAAAGTCAAGAGAAGTGGATTAGCCACGTTTCATATTAGGTAATTTTGGATGAGCTACTGGCTCGCTAAACAGCTTAGGCTGTCTATAAAATATATTAAAAAAAACAATTTCAGTATGCAGAGTAAAGTATATTGTTTTGTAGAAGTTGTCACTTAGTACACACCTACAGGTCTTACCACTACATACCTCTACAACTTTCTCGCCGCCTACTTGCACTACTACTGTGTTTGCTTCACATTTACGCATATCGTTATTGTAAATATTTGGCGCTATGCAGGTGTGTTTTTTCCAAATAAAATATTTGTTCTCTCTTGGACATACAGCAGTTTGGAATTGCATAGGGTGATGCTTACCAGGCCTGTGTCCTGGCAACCTTGTCAGCCCAGGATTCCGTGGAACCAAACTGCCCCCCGGACCTACAGAAATATATCAAGTTGACGTTTTTATGTACTGAGTACAAGGGTATATGGTAAAAATAGTTATTGTCGCAATACTTTCTCTTCCATAAAACGGTCCTACATTTACATGTACGGAACGAGTGCCTCTCCAAGAAATTTCTACTTACAAGTATTCCTCCAGCTCGCCCCACCTCACTTAACTGCAGCTCCATCCTAACCAATATAATAATAATAATAATAATAATAATAATAATAATAATAATAATAATAATAATAATAATAATAATAATAATAATAAATAATATAATAATAATAATAATAATAATAATAATAATAATAATGAAGTAATAAAATAATAATAATAATCAGCCCATTTTATGTCTACCGCGGGATGAAAGTATCTGTAGACTACCTATACTTGTACGCTCAACCATTCTGCTTTATTCTGAAGTCAACATTTCGCCTATCATTTCATGTTATATCGCGCGCTGCGTAGTCCTTAGATATTTCTCTTGTATCAGCGCTATCATCCAAGTTTGAGCTTCGCATGATAGTGCTAGTAGAATGCTGTTGTAAACTTTCCAATTTAGCGAATAAGGCAGCATTCCTGTAAAGACTTTCAAATGCGGGCCGCACGCGCTCAAGCCCATTCTTAATCCAGGGAACTTTCTTCCATTGTTATACCCTGTTAGTGACCGATCTACGTGTACAAACTCTTGTGCAGCCTCCAAGGTATATATATATATATATATATATATATAATATATATATATATATATATATATATATATATATATATATATATATATATATATATATATATATATATATATCCTTGCCATGCGTAGACAGACCCAATGCAAACGTACTGGACGCTTACTACCAAGTGGATTGAAATACGCTTTAACATTATAAGCACACCACGTCGTCAGCGTCTTGCTAAATAGGCGGCCATAGCAGTAGTGTCATCTCACGTGCAGAGCTCTCATAGGGTGCGAAGGAGCATCAGTACCTCGACGAGAAATAGATGATGGGTTTCGCCTTCTAGGTCGTCTTAAGCGAACGCATAAGGGGCCCTGTGACGTTTTTTTCTTCAATATTAAAGCGCTTGTGCTCGTCACAAAGAAATATTACCATCTACTAGTGGTGTTACTTGTTCAGAGCTACAGTATTGGTGTACAGAATTGGCATACTGTCCACAAGTGTAAAGTTGACCCTGCTTGTAGGATTTCTTGTTCAACTGCTCTAAACTGCATCTCATACTATTTTAGTGTGACATATTTTCGGCTTGCAGTTTTTACTCAGCCATATTAGATAACAACACTTGATGATTCGTGTCGTATTGGCAGCAAGCTTTGCAGGAAAACAATAATAATGTAATTAGGGGTCAAAATTAAAGACGATAATTATACACAGTTCATACTCACCGGAGGGTGTTACAGCCACAGGTGGAAGAGCATTTCCCGTCCCTCCACCCGCACCTACAATGCCTGCGATGTTGCCATGTAGATGGTTACCAGACAGTCGTGGCCGACTTCGGGCTCTCATAGCGGTACAAATTCGACATTATTTAGTGGTTCACTTTTCTGAGGAATTTTTTTTATTTAGCAAATCAATGCACAAACAGGAGAAAGATGGCTACAAAACAGTGCATTCTCATCCTAATAATAACATTCTAGAAGGACAGGAAGCGCTCTGCAACAAGAGGACTCGTTTTCTGTAAGGTTCATGACTACCTGATAATAGCCAAACTTTTTCAATGAATGCTGTCAGAATAATAGACGCTGAAATTCGTGTTTTTGGTCATAATCACAGGCTAGATGGCGCTAGTACTTGTTCAAATTCACACAAAACTGTCTTATGCGTAGCACTTCAAGTATGCACTTAAGGTAACACACACCGTGCACTGAATGAAAATGTAATTCAGTGATTGCAATATACTAAATTCAGAAAAGGTAAAATGGCTGCGTGACAACGCAACAAGGCCGAGTGCCGAACGAAAACTTTTCGAACACGCACGTCAAGATATTTTCAATGTTTCCGTGTAAGAGCTTACTTGTGTTTTTTTTACACGTGGCTTTCTCTGGATAAAGGGACCGCCACAGACTAAACGAGAGGCCCACTTAGCAGGAAGCATGGTCCACCTGAGGCATTGGCCTACTGCAGCGAACATATATGTGTGTCGAGACTTTTGAACATAGTGTTGCACGTACCATTTGACGTATTCTGTAAGTGCCGGTTGCCATTGCATTATTAACGAAAATCTGCAATACCACAGTGACTGTTGAATGATATCTCGTTTCTCTCGTTGAACTTACATTCTGCCGACGCCTAAAAGAGCTAACAACATACACGCCCATGTTTATATCAGAGGGCCTCAGTTGCGCATTTTAAGATATTACCACCTATCACAACCGGGTTTTATGATTATAAAATAAAAACTAGACCTTTACTGTGAGAGTCTGATGACTGCCCCTATGTAACATTAAACAACTTATAAAGCATTATTGCGCTTCTTGTGGACAACTGGTCTTAGAGACAGACTCTAAGCAGTGTCCTATTCTCCTTTCCTTTTTCTCTCTTTTTCCTTGTCTTGCTCTGCTTTTTATTGGATAGCAATTATATGGACAGTCTCGGCTGGATTTTGCCGTCGCCGTCATGCACCGTATATGTATAAGTATGTATATATATATATATATATATATATATATATATATATATATATATATAGTATATATATATATATATATATATATATATATATATATATATATATATATAAGCCCCAAAGAAAAATAACTCAGAAAAATGCTTCCGAAGCGCGCAATCGAACTAGGGCCCTCTTGCTCCGCAGCGAGTGGCGCTAAGCGCTACGCCACGGAACGCAGGTCCTCCACGTAGCTAACGGCGAGCGTTATATACACACCCTTTACCGCCGGACGGACTCAGAGACGGCCGGCGCTTATATTCTTCATTACCAGCGAGATGGCGCTAGGAGCGCGACGGGCACATTTAAAAGTCGTCGGCGAACTCGCTCGCTTCTTCTTATATTTGCCGCAGCGAGAACCTTGGCCTTCCGTTGTCTGCTCGCGCGGTTTTCTCGTGGTGAGGGCAAGAGGGATGTTTGAAGCCTTCACCGTGATGTCCGCACTCATGTTACAGAGCGTACGAAAGTCACTCGAGCTCAAGAGACGCCGCTAAACGAACAAACAGAAGATGAGCGCGAACTATCAAGTGTCACAGCTCGACACTTGAAGCACGCTAGTTTTCTTCGCTGCTTCGGCCGCCTTTGCAACAGGAGCGCTGTTTAAACTGAGAGTATCCATTGGCGAGCCTCACTTCGTATAGCATTAGTTTCTTGCTATCGCATTCAATGCTTCGGCCTTGCGGCGAAACTGTGATTTTTTTTTTTCGTAACATCTCTCTTATATGATCTTTTATCCCCTTACTCCTTCCCCCAGCACAGGGTAGCCAGCCGGTCTAAGAATTGCCTAACCTCCCTGTCTCTCTGCTTGTTTGTTTCTGCCTTCCTTCCTTAGACACATACGGCGGCACCCCACAGATTTTTTTATACCACTTGTCATTACCATCTTTGCACAAACTCAAGATTAACGTAATTATTCTTCAACACTCCCCAGTTTCCCGCTTTCTGCAGCAGCAGATATAGCCCGGCATGGCAGCAGCAACAGTAGCCTGGCATGGCTCGTTAATACTCGTCATTTGAACAGGCAAGCAGAAAATCTTTCCTTTTTCTTTTGAACCGGAAAGGTTCGTGTAACAGATTATGCAGCAACACTTCTACGGCATTAAATAGCTACGGTTTGCGAGATCCCAGCGATCTGCCTAGGTCGGCACGTGTACTACGCTACAATGCAGCTCACTGAGCAACATGTCTTTTGTAAAGTGTTGTTACCGAGAACACAACTACTACTCGTTAATGCGAGTCATGTTGAAACAAAGCATGGTTCGACATCTCATGCCCACCTCAAGGCAGAGAAAGTTATAGTCGATGATTTCATCAGTACTTCAGTAATGACAGCAGCATGGGGACACGTATGGAGAAAAAAATGGCGAAGCTTGCATTAAGCCGCGTAAGGCTTGACAGAGCGAAACTGGACGATTCTGAAGGCTAATCTGGTTGCTTCTAGGTTGTTTCTAGGCCTTAGCTATGTGATGCAGGTTGTTTCTAGGTTGCTCCTATGTCGTTGCTAGGTTTTAGCTAGGTGATGCTAGGCTGATTCTACGTGATTATCAGCGCAGTGAGGTTCGAGTTAAGCCAGACTGTCACAGACACTACAAGGATGTCCAAACTGCAGAGAGAGATCCTCGCGCTGAAACCAAGCGTTCGCACCTCTCTTAGATGTACGGGTGCGTCATCGTTGGCGTAGGCCTTTCATCGATTCGGGGCCGCCATCGCTGCGCAGCCATTCGTTGGCTAACTGTTGCCTTCTTCATTTTTAGTGGGTCAATGGTGCGAAGTGAGATTTACCCGATTTCTGTGACACATACCCGTTTATGATGATGATAGTTTTTTGGTTTGCCGGACAAGGAACAATTTGCTAAAGAGCTTCACTGTTAAAAATGGGGGAGGGGCGAAGCATGTATGGAATGGCGTTTCAGTTTCACTAACGTGAAACGTGGGAAGTGGCAAAGCATGCAGTGTGTGCCGATGTTTCCCACGGCACAACCACTGCTAATGAGCAATGAGAGACAGAAGAAGAAGAAGGGCCTGACTGAGGTAATTGACCACATTGTTTTGAGAGAGATTTCTTTAATGAGACACTAGTGGTTCCATGCCTGCAACCGGGCATGTAGGAAAGAGTGTTTCAGCTCCGCTAACGACGTCGCAAAACTGCATCGGAATGCATCTTACCCTAAGGTGCTTCTTCTTTCCTACATGCCCGCTTTCAGTTTCCAACGGCATGTAGGGAAAGGTGTTTCATCTTCACTAGCGTCGTCGGCAATTTGTTTGGCTAACTGTTGCCTTCTTGATTTTTAGTGGACCGGAGACGAGTAAAGTACCATCACTGCAGACGTGTTTCAAGAAGTGTTTTTTGAAATAGATGACAACCGTTGAGATACACCTTGTATCTCTAGTTTCAGATAAGAAAGTTGAGCGCCTTGGTCAATTTCGTCCGGAATTCTGACACCACTGCTGAGCCAAACATAATGTTTTAGGCAGTAACGACGAACCTTTAACTCATAATACGCATAGTATGGACCGGTGGCGAGTAGAGGAATTTACCCAAGTTTTGTGGCGCTTACCCGTTTATGATGGACCGTGAGGATGACATGACACGCCGACAAGCTAAGATTCTAAGGTGATTCGCCCCATAAAAAGATACTGACAGCAAACGGTACGGATCAAGCTATCCTGTACAGTAATATCCTTTATATAATTCCATGCGTACGCACTGGAGGGAGATCTGATCACTTGGTGGAACAAGTTTGTCTTTGTACAAGCAACCTTACAATCGCCTTGCGTTATACTCATGTCCGAAACAGTATAATGACCTGGTGTTGATGGGCTATTTTAAAATAATTCGCCTTTCCTTCTACGCATTTGAAATTTTGAGTACAAGAAACACTGAAGTGCGTGAAAATCCTGTGGTAGTTTTCTACCGTAAAATATGCGTTTCTTCAAGTTGTAGGAACAACGGAGAAACAATAAGGAATAACATTTGGCCTGGCATTTCCATACTGCTGGCACTTGTCTTCGTTTGAAGCATAACAGCTCGGTGAATAACATAGCTTATAAAAATGTGTCCGGCTGTCCACCTGGTCACACAGTAAGCCTGTCGTTCTATCGTCTTTATGGTATCCTTCTGCGCTGAATTTATGCCTCAATATCTATTAAAAAGCTGAATTCAAGTTCGATTGCTCATGGGGTGGAGTACAGAAAGCGACAAAGCACTGCGGCAAGCACATGCAATTGCCTTTCTGTGGGGCATGTATACATCTGTGGTGGTCCCAACGTGATATGGTTGTTCGCGTTTTGGAGTATGTGTGTCGGGCGAGCAATAGACGGTGACGTTGGGCAAGTGCGTCGCACGGCTCTATTCTCAATAGATAGGTGCTGCCCGCACCATTGAGCAGGGCAGTTACCTTTTGGACAAAATGATATAATGCGTCTGATGATTTTTAATAACAAAATAGCCTCATTAAGTTCTGGCTGTTTATTTAGACGTGGATAACAATTTTAAAAAAATGCTCTATTTATTAACACAAAACTGCTTTCTTTTTGGAGACGTTTATCTTCATTTCTCGTAGTACATAGTTCAAGTAAAATTTATACACTTTCAGCATAGTTTCCTAAATGTATACTTTATAACCATTGATAACAATATACATTTTGATGCAGCTTTAGGAGTCTGGCGATTGGTAGAGCTTCCAAAAATAACGGAATGAACTTTTTGAAAGCACTTACCACCAGCCACACCACCTGGAGCAGTCCCAGCTGCGGCCGTGCTGGAGTGAGCTCCACCTGCAGTGAAGCATTTTGTGGCATTTGTGGACATGTCCTGGCCTGAATCAGATACGGCGGCGCTACCTGAGAACAGCGGGCCTTCATCCGACAAGACCACCGGATTATGATTTGTGGCTCTATGGGCCCCACCATAGAGCATTTTTGATGTATATAGCGGAAGCCGGCCTCTACCAGTATATTTAACTATGAATGCCATTGGGCAAACTCTCGAAATTAAAAAAATATATATATATAGGTTACTTTGAACAGTGACAGTGTTTGGATATTTTCTGTTAACTTTGTGAAAGATAAAATAAAAGCACAGTTGAAAATTCTCAGTGCTCTTATTTGTTTTGATGGCAATGATTTCGTTCAGGTGCTTTCTATCTTGCGGTTTCTGCTACATTTTTATGTTTTAGTATAGCGCTGCCTACCCAACAAGATTTCTTTTACACAACCGTTCTGCAGCTATACAAAATTCAAAGAGTGTGTGTGAAACAAAAAGCTACCTTATTAACGCGTCCAAACAACTTCTACTTCAGTTCAACTAAATATACTTTAGAATTCTCAATTCCCCCAAAAAAACGTGAATAAAGGATATAATTGTCATTGAAATTATATTAAAATAGAGTGCCCGCAGTATATGCAACAATCTGAGCAACCAAGCTATCCTGTTCTCAATGAAAGACAGCATATCTAAGCAAGCAATCCGGAAAATGTGCGCGGTTATTTTATCAAATCGGTCTTACATCTAGTGTCCACTCATATCTTTTTTTCTAAAGTAAAATGGCCACAGGAACAAACGCTTGTTTAACTTTCGCGTGCATTCCTCTAGACACCTTCAATGACTCCTATTCTGATAATCTCATAAACGTACAATGAAAAGTTCATCTAACTATTTGGCGGTACATATTATGGCCGGGGGTGGAATTCAATAAAGAACTTAGGCCCACGATGATCAAGTTCCTACCAATGACTTCTCCAGCACGCCTCCAGCGGCGGCCCGAGACTTGCCGTGCTATTCACCGACCGCAGCAAGCGTCGTGCAGACGAAATCTCTCTCGGACCACTTGCCAGGCCTGCCAACTGAACCCAAAATTAGTCCATATCCTCCACCCCACCAAGAACTCTGATAGGTGACTTAGAATAGAAAACTGAGCCTGTTTGTGTGATTTCATACTTAGGACTGTACAGCGCTCACACAAAAAAAAGCAGCCATGGACGAAAGAAGTTCACACGACATGCGCTGACTCTCAACTGAATTTTTATTCAGAACCGTGTAAAAAAAATGCAGTGGCTCAGCTCAGCTATGCCAGGATAACATAGCGTTAGCAAAGGTTCAGCTGATTATTCTTAGCTTTCCAGGTTGTCTATGATTATTAGCCTTCTTCTGTTGATTCTTCGTACGCTGCACCGCTAATTGCCAGGCCACTACTTCGCGATCCGACGAGATAAGCTTCTCGGCTCTTCTGCGCCGTTGAGCAGCATTTGCGCCCCCATTCTCCATGGCGTTACCCACCTGCAAACGCCAGTCAGAGGCGCCATCACTCGGCTCCAGCGCAGTGTCAGACGGCGACTGCACAGCGAAGGCGAAAAGCTGCGCGCGCGCCGGCGCCAGTACGTCTACCTCGGCTACGACGTCACTCCTCTGGAAAGCGCAGACCGGCGGCAGCGGCGGAGTGCGCGTGAGATCGCGGTGGCGGAGAGCGCCGAGAGCGGTGAGCCAGCTGTGTGACATCACTGATCCTCGCGCATGCAAAGCACGGCTCATGAGGGTCCACGCGAAATCGGCTCCGACTAGGCAAGTGTAGGTAACGCTGCAAAAAGTAAGCTAGGAAAGTCATCGCACTATGTGACAGGTGCTCCAAACAAAAATAACTGTTCTGGCGGCTGCTCCTTAAGTAAACATGCGCACAATGACTTCATGTGAAATTACCGGAAGTGCTGACCAAATATTCTCGAGAAGCTGCTTTTTGTGCTGTTTGCTTTCAGTTGGTAAAGAGCCCCTCAAAATTTAGTTGTAGCGTTGCAGGTTGGCACGAGTATAGATCGAACACTGGCGGAGTTACAGCGTTTGCTCGTTTGGCTGTTTACTTTGCTACTCTGCGTTCGTCGACTCGTTTGTCCGCCTCTCAGAATGCCTCTCCTCAGCGTCCGAGGTGAAAACGCAAGGAACGCGCGCATCCGCTAGCAGAGGAGCACGCGAGCATCTGTGTTGAGTAGAGGGATTTGCCCAATTTCTGTGGCACACACGCGCTATAGGAATTTGTGCTTACGTCACGAAATTTTCAGACAAACGAGAGGTGTACAACTTCTCTGTAAAACAGTTTAGTAGAAGGGTTGTTTGCATTAGCGAAGTTTGCTCACAGAAGCGCTCTCTTGCAACGCTTTCCTCGACTATGTACGAATAGATAACCATTTTTATATTCACAATCAACTAGCCTCATTTTTCTTACCATGGATGAAGAAATATGTTTTGCGCAAAGAGGAAGAAGCTCTTTTAACATAGAGGTACGTCAGCTTAGTGTGTTAAGGACACGATAGTCGAAGTCAAGAAGAAGAAATGGACATGGGCGGCGCACGTATAGCGTAGGCAAGATAACTGCTGGTCATTAGGAGTAACTGACTGGATTCCAAGAGAAGTCAAACGAGCGAGGAAGGAGACCGGAAGTTAGGTGGGCAGATGATGTTCAGTGGGTATAACGTGGCAGCAGCAAGCGCAGGACTGGGTTGATTGGCGGCACATGGGAGAGGCCTTTGCCCTGCAGTGGGCGTAGTCAAGGTTGATGATGATGATGATGACGCCAGCTTAGGTACTAATCTTAAAGGTAAGTATGATCAGGAGATGTACGTACCAGCCCGCTGTTGTTCCCCCTGCAGCCGAAGTACCCACACCTGCGCCAGCGGCGGCTGGCACCCCACCTGCTAGTGCTGCACCTGCTAATGCCGCACCTGTAGCTAGGCCGCACCTCCTACTGCCGCACCTGCTGGCACCAGCACCTGTAGCGAAATAGTTTCATTACCTTTTTCGTTATATGCAGGGAGCATTAGGCCGCATTAGCGATTGCACAAAGTGACCGACATCAGAGCGTTGTTTTTGTGATGCTTAGCGTTAAAAGCGCTGACGACTCAACGCAATACGTAATGGAAAATTAGTTGCGCCAGCGACTGCGCAACCGTACTGTCGTGACGGGTTTACGTGGCAAGCGCATATCATACTCACTGGCCAAAGGGAATATTTATAAAGCTTTTGCTGCCGTTCCTGAGTTGAAGCCTCAGGACAGTTTGTCAAATATGGTTTATATCAATTTTGTATGGTCATCAGCTTGATTAGCCTTGTAGCAGCAAAGGCTGCTCGCTGGCTATGGCGTCCGGCTGATAATTGCAATATCATCTGTTACAGAGTCCTAACCTTGGACGATGTCTAATCGCTTTATTGGAATATATCACACATGAGCAACAAATTGTTATATAAAACAAATTTTCAAATTGAAAGAGAAACTGTCTATAAACCAAATATATAGTACCTAAAATATTTCATCATTTTATCAACCGCTCAGACGTATAGATGAGAAAGTGCTAGGCCTTCACTTCTCTGCCAGATTGCGTACGAACTGTAATGCGTTGTTCGTTAGAAAGATAATAATAATCATTGGCGTTTAACGTCACAAAACCAAGATATGATTATGAGAGACGCCGTAGTGGAGGGCTACGGGAAGTTTGACCAGCTGGGGTGCTTTAACGTGCACCTAAATCTAAGCACACGGGCCTCAAGCATTTTCGCGTCCATCAAATGCGGCCGCCGCGGCCGGGATTCGATCCTGCGGCCTGCGGGTCAGCAGCCAAGCACCATAGCTGCTAGGCCACAGTGGCGAGGCTGTTCGTTAGAAAGAAGGGCAGGGCGAACCACTAACACGCAATATTACGTTTTGGGCGAGGAATGTGACTTGCCAGCAATGCTGGGGCGCCGTCCTGTGGGATACCGCAGCAGCACGCTTTCCGTGGTAGTTACTGCTATCGCTTGAGACGCTTTGTTTAACCGCGCTTAACCACGCCATTTTTTATTGCGATAGCAATTATATGGACATTCTTGGAGGGTTTCCGCCATCGTCGGCGTCATGCTTCGTATGTGTATATGTATGTTCATATATACATAGGACCCACAAACAAAATAACTGAGACAAAATGATTTCTGAAAATATTGCGTGAAGGCGCGCTTTTCTCGTGATAGGGAATGCATGCCCGTTTGTGTTTTCACGGCAATGTTTGCGTTTAAGCTACAGACCGGATGAGGATCATTTCGCTCGCTGTAGTGGCCGCGTTTGCGAAAGGAGTAAGCTGCTTACTAGAAGAGCCAAAGAAGGAGCTATTTGGTTGTACAGAGTCGACACCTGCAGCGCGCTACTCAAACACAAAGAGGTAACAACTGGGTCAGTTGTTAGTTCGCGCTCATGCTGTGTATACCTGTGCGTTATTTTCGTGCGTACTTCTGTGTGTTTGATCAGCGCGCTGCTAGTGTCCAGCTGCGACAGTTCTCAGTTCGCGCTCGTCCTGTGTGTGCCCTTCTCTGTTTGTCCTTCTTCGTGTGACATTCCAATTTCTTGCTATCGCATTCATTGCTTCGTCCTTGCGGAGAATCTGTGACTTTTTTAGAGTGCAGTTCTTAGGCGCCCGTTCCTGCGTTGATCGGCGTCGCCGTTGGCGATCGTCGTAACCATAGAACGAACGAGGACTGAAGAAAGCGAATGCGGAGTCTATCGATGTCACGAACCACTGGCCCTCCTAGCTTTCTTCCTCCGTCACGCGCGCTGGCTCCTCGGTCGGAGCTCGTGCGCATGCAGGGCTGGCGCGTGCGCTGCAGCTGGTTTCGCTTGTCGTAACGTGGCTGGCATTCTTGCTTAGTTCGGAATGCCTACGTGTGCGTAGCACTCGAGCGCTGGAAGTTTCTGTGGTAATATGTGACCAATGTTTCATTGCTACTGCTGTACCAAACGCGTTCTGTTTCATATTGCACACGCTTCAGTTCCGCAGACATAGTGATTGTGGGCGCTTTCTTCAATATAACTATCGATGTGAGGTGGAGGTAGAAAAAAAGGAAGCGATCCTTCCATACGGAAATGCAGACACACGCAAACTTCGCACTATAGCACGCCGAGCATTGGTGACATGATGTGGCATGATGTAGCAAGCGACGATGCGTTGGTCGAATCTCTTCTTTTCGGCTATGCTGGAGTGACACGACAGAAGAGGATATCATCTGCTACTTTACTTCCGCGTCCTTTCGCTTCCCGCTCGCTAAACTCCGTACCTAATCTCCTAAGGGTGTAACAATGTCTCCCAGATGATGTGGCCATCGGAAGTGCCACACTGCCTGTACTATAAGTGATGTATGAAGTGTTCTCTCACCATATGCAGTGTTGGGGATTAGAACCCAGGGCTTAGGCTGCGAGTCCTCCAGGCATTGGGGATGAGCACTTCATGTAGTAGTAGCGAAAACTAAATGCTTATTTACGTCTCCCATGTAGCGTATCCAAACATTGCCCTCTTGCAGAAACCAGCGCCGTCCGAGTACCTCCAGCTTGATTCCAGTACGTTTTTTTTTTGGCACTGGATCACACTGGGAACACCAGAACCCGCTCAGCTTCACTGGCACTTCTGTGAGCTCACTGCGAGAGTGCTGGATCGCACTGGTAAGGCCATGGCTTTCCAGTTGTGACGCAGGCGTGCACTTGGAAGCGTGGAAACGCTGGAATGTTTTTAAACTGGAGTGCGCTGGTGCATTCTGGAGCCTGTACTGTTTCTGCCAGTGCCACGCGCTGCCTTCAGTATTGTGCGTGGCAGAATGTTTCAGTATCGTTGAATATTGAATGTTTCATTTCATATTATGGATGATTGCTCTCCTGGTTCCCATCCATGCGTCACAATTTTTATCTTGGCAGAGAAAGAAGATGAGAAGCGCACTTTATTCGTGATGTACGTACTATATGAAGGCACTCTCATTTTTAATGTCTCCTATTCGAATGTGGAGAAACATATGTTAATAAGACAAATCTCCATGGATATATACCGAAACTATACGAATGTGTAAATAGGAACACACACATTCTACCATCACCCTTTAAATATGTGCGAAATGTGAGACATAAAAGCGAGTGCCGTAAAGGCCGCTAAACATGCACACTAGTGTATATTTAAAGATAGGGAGCCTCATGGTCGCATGCACTCACCATTTGATCCTCCGTTTAGTACATTTGGGGTTGCTCCGCTTGTCACCATAGTCGATCCGCTGCCTGGAATGATGATTTGACCTCATCAGTCTTTAGAATAAATGTAATAATTTTGTGGCTGACATCTCTTAGTGCTTGTACGACAGTTTCATTTTCGAAAATCTGCCCTTAGGCATAATCATTATTGATTCAGAAATATACATACAGATTGCCAAGAGATGACAAACGCGTGAGAGGGAGACAGAAAATTAGGTGGGTAGATGAGATTAAGAAGTTTGCAGGTATTACGTGGCATCAGAAAGCACAGGACCGGGTTGATTGGCGGAACATGGGAGAGCCTTTGCCCTGCGTGGGCGTAGACAGGCTGATGATGATGATGATGATGATACAGATTTGCTTCGTGTATGAAGTCAAGTAATGAGCGGTCGTGAGGTCCACGAATCCAGCGGTCAAGGTCAGGTGGTCGGCCAGGCCTGAGGCCTGTTGTCCTTGCTAATTATCACAAGCACTTACCTCCTGCACCGGTTGTTGTCAACGTAATTGAAGACCCCGTGCCTGTCGCATTCGACGTTGACGTGTCGCCTTCTGCACCAGCTGGATATCAGAAATGGCAAAAAGGAAATCAGGAGCCCTAATTTATTGGAAAAATGGGAGCAAGCGAAGCTTTCCATCTGCGTGCCTGACGGGGGAACTACTTTTTCCTTTCTTTTAGAAGCGAAGCATCTTATGGCGGAGTTCAAACTGGTGGTGTGCGGCGTGACCACCCTTACTCGCATGCGCAAACCCTCTCCACTCCCATTCCCCTCCTCACATCCCTCTCCCTTCCTCCTTTCCAGTTCCCTCTCCCTTCCCTCTCTCCTCTTCCCCTCTCCCTTTTCCCCCTCCACTTCCCTTTTGAAACGCATGCTCGACGTGCCGAAACGCTGCTTTGTATCGCCTTATGGTCCCCTTTAGCGGGAGATACCGTGATTTTTCCTTTCTCTCTTTCTTTCTCCCTTTCTTTCTTTTTTTCCTCCTTTTCTGCTTTGTTTTCTTATTTCTTTCTTCAGCCTTTCTTTATTTTTCTCTTTCCTTCTTTCTTTCCTTCTTACCTTGTTTCTTTCTTTCTATCGCTTTGCGCAATGCTTCCTCCTAACTGCTTCCTTCCTGAGTGAACCGAACCTTATCCATGTGCTTAGCCAAGCAACACTTCCCTTGCTACTGGCAACAACGATGACCAGCGTTCATATACAGGTAGCAATGGAGCGTGGCAACATGAAATGACAAGTCATGTCGATAAGAATTCAGATTGTCATAGCAGATTGTCATAGGTTGGTCGCCGACAGGGGCACGATCGAGGGAGCATCATTCATCGGAAAATGAGGCATACAAACACTCATGTGGCCAGCAAAACTTCGAGTGAAGCATTTCGTAGGGCGATCCGGTCCCGGGTTTATCGCCCTACGACGCTGCCGACATCTGTGAGTTATAAAAGCTTCGCTTAAATGGCAATACAGGTGGTTGTATATTTAAACACTACCAGTATGTCCAGCGTCATCTAATTGCTGGACGCATTTCTGTATGTCATAGGTTCTGCAGATTCAGTCCGCTGTATATGTTACTATTGGGAACCAGACGGGGCTACTTAAATCGTTCACTTATTGCATTGCCACATTATAAAAAAAAAGTTATTTTACTCCTTTTCGTAAGCCTTGACTTATAGCTCAGTGTAGACATTTGCAAATTCAAACCTTTAAAGATAGTTATATAGATGACGAGTGAGGACTTACAACAAAAGGTAACAGCTACCTTTTTTTTATTGGAATGCCGACAGCAACTCTTTTTCTTTCAGGTATGCTATCCCCAAATATCAAAAATATTGGACATGAGCGGCCAATCTTACGGGCAAACTGACGGAGTCGCTACTCATCACCGCAAGCTATGCACGAAGGTCGCACTTTCTTATGTGATGCATAAATGAATGCGTATAAAGTGGAGCGTTTTATAAAGAGCAATGTGCTGAAACCTTTTAGCGATTCGGAATCGCTAAAAGCTGCGGTATATTTCCATATAACAGACGGATAACGCGTTTAACCACGAAATAACTGACTCCCATGACGTTCGCAACACAAGGCTTTCTTAACTCGACTATCTGATTATTATTATTATTATTATTATTATTATTATTATTATTATATTATTATTATTATTATTATTATTATTATTATTATTATTATTATTATTATTATTATTATTCCAACAACGGTATTCCCCGAAGGGCCCCGATCGGTTCTTATATTCTTGCGCTTCTAAGCCTGCATTCAATCTTCCGATGACCATCCGATCAGAACACTCTAAAACACTAAACACTTTCCTTCATTCATCCGCACAAGCTTGTTTGCAAATTGAGTCGGCAGCTTTGACTATTCAACCATTGCATTCTGACCGCGTCTTTTATTATTTAATACTGGCGGTAGTCAAGTAGTTAGAGTTCTAGACTGCTGACCCGAAGGTCGCGGGATGTGATTTCCCGGCCGTGACGGCCGCATTTCGATGGAGGCAAAATGCTAGAGGCCCGTGTGCTTAGATTCAGGTGCACGTGAAAGAAGCCGATGTGGTCGAAATTTCTGCCGCCCTCCACTAAGGCGTCTCACATAATCACATCGTGGTTTTGAGACGAGGAACCCTAAACATTATTATATATTAATTCGTGGTGCCTTACAAAACGTAAAAAATCACCGATTAATTTTCAGCCCCTGTTATTCAACATATCATGGTCCTACTACCACGGCCAGCGACGGAGGGGTACATCAGCTTCGCCAACGCAAGCTAACCCTTCAACCCAACCACTTCCACTCTTCTCTCGCTCTTCGCGTTTCTTCAGCTCTAAACCGCATTCACCTTCTCGCCTTTTTCCTGACTTGAAAAGCCATTGTTCCCCTACTATGCTACACTCACACGTAAAAATGGTAACCCTCCAGGTGCCTTACCAAAGATATAACGAATCTAGTGCACTTCACGATAAATAGATGAACGTTGCGGCTCATGTGATGGTAATACTGTGACAGCAGTGACACAACAGTGCGTGGCGATGGTCACAAAACAATTACCTTCATGTCCTGTCATCCCTGTCTCGCCTGTAGAACCTCCACCTGTCACTCCAGAAACTGACTCACCGCCTGTTGTGCCACCTAAATTACCAAAATGAAAGAAAGGGATAAAACGGTAGTTGTAGCATTTGAACACTCTAAAAATATATCTGAATTTGCAAGGAATGAATTATTACAACTATAAACGAGAACGCCTGATAACAGGGGCATGTGCAAATAGCACTCGTCCTAAGAAACACCGTGCTCTCACAAGGAAAAGCAAAATACGAATGCTCATGGAGAAATTGCTTTCTGAACATTAATGATTATCGAGTAACATTCTTGTGATTTTTTTTTGCTTGTGTGGTTAAAGGCTGGAAGTCTATTATATCTAAATTTTGCGTGGTGATTATTGCGTGGTGATTATTGTGGCATGCATGCGTGACCACAACGCGCTTTCTCAAGTAAAAAACTGGATGCTTGCGGATGTGCATAAAACATAATTCTTTTTTTTTTTCTAGCCACGTTTCAATATCGACGAAAGTATCAAGCTATGGTGTAGAATGAAACGAACCAAAAGTTTTAAAAAGTTGGGCACCTAATGTTTTTCGATGTATCTCCGTGTCATCAGAACTTCTCGTGATGGTTGTTTTTTTAACACGATATCGTTAAATAGCTCACTTCGGAGAAATTCCGGTTTCGGCGACGTCTTTGGTTGTGGACGAAAAGTCAGCGTTGGGCGTTCACGAACATTCGAGGTAGATGCAAATAAAGATAGGAGCCGGAGAGTGTTTGTACTTTGGCTTTCCTCGCGTCTGCTTTCTTACTAGTGCTTTCAGCGCCATAGCGTTAAAAGTACAAAAGAACAACGAAAAAGTTAAAATCTATGCGTCCTAAAAGCTTCGAGTGTCCAGCAGTGATAAAGGATTTATGATTTGTGGAGACAAATTTTCTACGGAGGCACGACACGTAAATATTAAGATGATGAGCCTGTTTCAAACACCTTCCAGAAAGCATTGCAGCGCTGTTTTGTGACAGGAAAACGCTTAATTTATTAAGAGATCATACTTCAAGAGTACCCTTAGCGTATTTTAAATAACCCGCTCCTGCGATAACAGCATGACGTCGCCTACATCATCACTGCCTCTTACTACTAAAAAGGAGGTTCTACGACTTCGTCCCTAAAGCTTGCCTCAAAATGCTAAATCTCAGCGACAAAGCGATCCGACAAATCACATTGGCATGGCGTTTCCTCTTATTTTCAGGTGCAGTGCATTTCCCGATCGCGCCAAGCCAGCGAAACAATAGCTTAACTATTCAAATGCGAATGTGTGGGTGATGCACTTTGTCATCCAACTCGCCGCACTCGTCGTTTTCAAGATATGCATTAAACATGGCGGTAATGATGTGTTCCTGGATTCCGCAATTATATGTAGTGATTGCAGTATGCAAAAATATAGCGTCTGAGTATGCTGGCTGTTATTTAAAGGAAATCATTACTAGAAGGCGTCTTTGGGCACCGCTTAGGCTAACGTCTAAGACATTGGCCGCACGATTCAAGTATAATGACATAGGGAACATGTTTTTCAGTCTTTCAACGCGCTGCAGTGATAGTTCTTATTATGTGTAGATGGAGTGAAATATACCAAGGTGGCATTAAGCCATCGTGCTAGTATTTAAAATTCTCGCTAGCTCCGCATTCCGTTTACTACATTTTCTTTATTATCTCAATTACTAAAACACTGTTTAGACCGTATGACATTTTTTTCCGTTCCCCGGCATCGTCTAGCAGTGTGGAATAAATTCTTACGTATATTTAGCGTATCTTAAAAATAAAAAAAAAAATGCGCGGCCTGCACTGGAGGCGCAATGCTGAAGATACAGCACAGCTGATCCGCACCTAGGTAGTCCTGGCTGTTGCTGTTTAACTAAGTTTTGCAAATCTTATCTGTCTTCCTCTATTTCTTTCCATCTTTTCTCTGTTTTTGTGCATGTCTTTTTTCTCCCTGTTTCTATTCCTGTCTTTCTCTTTGTCTATTTCTTTCTCTTTCTCGGTCTTTCTATCTTTCTTTCTCTGTCTTCTCTCTCTGTCTCTGTATTTCTCATTGCTTCTTTCTTACTATCCCTTTCTCTCTCTTTCTTTGATTATCTCTCTTTCTCTCCTTCTCCCTCTCACTGCGTTTTGTTCTCTCTACTTCTCCTTTTCTATATATTACTATGCTATGCTTAACTCTCTCCCATCTTGCTTTTTATCCTCCTCACCCTCACGTCTGTTTTTCTCACCTTCACTTGATATACTATACCCCCTTGATATACTGCACTATACAAGGCTATGCTATGATCTGCTAGCGTGCATCGATAGCCTTGCGATTAAGGCGCTCGCCTTCGGATCGTGGGTACGCGGATTCGAATCTCCTCTCGCCAAAAAATTTCTTGCCTAAAATTTCTCCGTTTCTCTATCTTGATTTATCTTTCTTTCTCTCTTTCTGTTTCTGTCATTTTTTCTCTCTCTTTGTACTTCTTTGACCCATTAGAGTTATTGCGTTTCGCACCGGAAAAATTGGCGCAAGTGTTCTGGGAGCGAAGCAGAAGAAGAAGACGCAGACAATGAAGAAGATGGCGAAGAGAGCGCGTGCCAAATTCATGATGTCGATTATTTCTGTTCACAGCTCACGGACTCACATCCTCCTTAAAGTGACACTAAAGACAAATAACAATTTATGTCAGAGTAAAAGCTCAATGTGTGACAACGTCTAAAACGGCAATATTATCAACAGCAGTGCCCTACTTACCGAGAAATTAAGGTAAATGTATCACATGATGAGTGCCACGAGTGGGACATTTTCAAAGTGACCCCGATGACGTGTGATAGTCTGAATACATTTAATCGCTAGTAATCAAACTAGCTGCAATAAAAAAAGAACCTTCCGTGCATCAAGAGACGTAATAAAATGCTGCTTGTTCGTTTCTGTTTCATTCATGGAAAAAGGAATCTCTTTGGCGTTGCCATGGAAACGGCGCGCGTGGTTCAAAAGTTTCCGTTTCCGCCGAACTGCGCTTCGCCCGGCGCCCTGCTTCGCTCACGCGGTCGCGTCTCAGTGGTAGTTTCGGTATCGCGTACTGCCGCGTGTGTTTTGCACGCTCGTGAAAGTCGCTCTGACAGATAGTTCGACAAAATACCGCATGCATGTGACGTTGCCGGATGCCCGAATGGTGCACGCCGCCAGTGCACGCCGCCGCGCAGTAAAGGCGGGCAACGTTGGGCACGGCAACAGTGACATGCGAAATACCGCTTTCAGGCGGGTGATTTGAAGCGCGCTAAGGCGATGCGGACCACTAAAACGTGATTTTATTGCAAAGTAAACACTTCCTTGGCATAAAAGTAGCACTACGAGGTTTCTGGACCGCTATTTCAACAATGAACGTGGACTTAATATTTGCCTTTAGGGTCCCTTTAAAAAGCTCCGCTGTTTGAACAAGCACAAAACCATTCTGAGAAGCACCGCAGTGGTTTTCAGTATCGCAGATTGACAGTGCTTGAAGCAGATTTATTTGTTGATGTGAAATACCAGAAAATCTTTTACTCGCCAGCTAGATATATCAGATATCTTCCTGTTTGGACGGCGGTGGTGGGTATGAACTGCTACAGATTTACTTTTCACGGCAATTATATGGACCGTACGATATGTAAGCAGGAATTTTAAGGCCCCCGTTAGCTCAGTTCTGCGTCTGTGTGGACAAATATGTACACTAACACGGAACGCAAAGCCGAGAAGCGCAGGCCGGGACATCGGAATATAAGACTTGTCTAACTCTAGAGGAGATGCTTGGAGAGGCTTGCACATTTGTAATTCACACATATGCAAATGTTTTGCAATATAAACATTAGACGTTCTTTTAATACAGACACCTGCCTAAGCAGGTGTCTGTCTTCCGAGGGCTCTAATAATAAACTGGCACTTGCATATGAGACGCCACAGGCGCCGCAGCCTCCACAAATGCAAATCAAAGCAACACGCAGGCATAGTGGCAGCCTTTTCACTACAATGGACAATGGGATCTAGAGGAACTGTAGTTACAGACGGCAAATGAGAACGTCGTGGGGTGCATTCCCGGCCGTGAGGGCCGCATTTAAAGGGCCCCTCACCAGGTTTGACAATTTTGAGCTAACAAGCGCAATACATACAATGGGCGTTCACGATCACGTCTGCGAAAATTGGCAACGCTACGCGCCGCGGAAATGAATCAAATTTCAAGGAGAACGCTGCTTGCCCTTCCTCTCGCGGGCGCGCGCCCAGAGAATGAGGGGATGACGTACATGAGAAAATGGCCCTACGTAGATGGTAGTGCAGTGACGTCGCTCCTCTACGTAGACGACACGTGCTCTGACGTCGCCAACAGTAGCACGTGACACTGCGATAATTATTTGACACGACATGTGTAGTTTGTGTAATTTGTTGCTTGAATAGATTAATAACACTTCAGAGAAATAATGAGACACACAGACGGAATGTGTGCGTCTTTTTCATTTTTTTTTCGTGAATTACAGCGAGATGCGGGGCTAATGTGCCTCCGTTTCCCATGTATTCGTGTCGCCGCGCTTAGCGCATCGAGCAGACGCCAGCCCTGGAAACGAAAGTAATGTTCTGGCGCGTTCGAGCACTCATTATGCTCATTTATTCTACCGCGTCCAAGTAAACGTTAATGCGGCACTGGCTCATCATACCACCACTCTCGTGCCCGCACAAATGTCGCAACTTTCATGCCCGTCCCGCAGAAACAGGCAGTACACAACAGAGAACGCCGACACAACGCCCAAGGCCGCTACATAAAAAAAAAAAGGTAGCGGCCGTGCAACGCCGCTCGCGTGCTCGGGCTGGCTCGGGCACGTCATGCGCACGTGACCATGCATGCGCATGACGTGTTCATGCGTATGTGTCAAGTGAAGTGGGCAGGGAAGGGATTTGGCTTGCTAAGGCTACCACGGGGCGAGTGGCAAGGGTTTGAACACTCGCTCCCTCGCATCATGGTTTCGCGCCGCTACAAATATTGTTTTTCTCAGCTCGTAATGAACCGTTTTGAAAAAAATCACAGCATATCCACGGAGGTGAATGATGATGAGTGGGCGAAGCTGCGGAGGTTCATCGGTAAACCGTGAATCTTCCGTGAATTCTGCCCAGTACATCATCACCGACGTGAGATCGGGCGCGTTTATACTAAAGGTTCGATGAGAGTTATGACGACTTGCAGCTCACTTTAATTTTACATGTACGCTGGAATTTTCATTGTTAATCACG
>NC_051186.1:63624-152026 GCF_013339695.2 Rhipicephalus sanguineus
CCCCGTCATCGTAATCATCGTCTGTAAGAGAAATAAATACTATTAACTTATGCTGCAGAAAAAATCACCACACAAGCACTCCGTACGGATGGTCAGCCAACAAAGCTGCAACGTGTGGCCCCGGTGTGCTTCACGAGCTGAGATTTATCGAATCCTCTTCTGTTCTATCTATTGATTTCTCAGTCACCACATCTAAAATATACGTTCTTCGATCCTCGAAATAAATTTATCGGTAGCGATTCATGTTTCAGCGGCTGTGATCCCTAGATAAATGCTGTCGGAACCTGAAGAGAAAGTAGTGCTACCGTGGAGATCCTTCCAGGTAGCGTATGCTAGTAATGATTCTTCATTACAGTTCCTGCGCACTCACGAACCACAGCATTTTAGGAGCTGGCTCGCCAGGTTCTCAAGCTGGTTCAAAATCCTTCGCCATAAGCGTAACCTCAGTTTCAGAGGCGACCGCTACAGGCGCAGCTCGCGCGAAAGAGAAGTGTTCTTCCTTTTGTTCTTCGAGCGCATTGCTGATGACAATAACGCAGGCAAAACCACATATAGCATAGCCAACTGTAGCATGCGGTGCTCGCTCCACTCCGGCAGTGCTCTTCGATATTAATAACATGAGCGAAGAAGACAATGCGACGGAGCTGAGGCCGCAGAGAGACGTCAGCGTCGTGCGCACCCCGAGATACAAGCCCGCGAAGCCGAAGCAGCGCGTAAGCGGCGGCAAGAGAACCTCGAAGAGATACGGACGCGGAATGCAGCAGCCAAGCGCCGAAAGCGGTCGCTACCTGAAGTTGGTGGCGCCGACGCGTGCTTCAAGCGCGATTTCCTTCACCACACATTCGGCCACAGCTGCAAGGTCTGCGACCGCTTGTGGTTGGACAACAACCTGACCACAATCGTTACTATAACAGCGTGTGACGTCTTTATATGACTGTCCAGGAATTGTACGGAGCATTCACGGTTTACCCGATTACCTCCCAGCCAGCTCCTCAATGATAATTCACTTCGTGGATATGGCGTGATTTTTTCGCCTTCTAGTTGCATACAACTTCGCTGTTAAAACGACAGGTCTAAGCACATATTGAGTGACTTGTGTGGGGTCAGCGCTGATGCTAATTGTTGGCAACAGCGTTCATGGAAAAGACCATCTAGTTATTATTAGCAAGCCAGGATATCTGCAATCACATGAGTATCATGAATTTCGCTGCTACCTAAATGGTAAAACATTTGAGCATTTAGATTCATAAGCGGTTAATGCCTTGGAGTACTTATAACATCCAGCGTGAGCTATAGTTCATGTGTTGTTTAAATAACAGTATTTATTATATTTGCACGTGCGTTGTACTTTATTTTTCTAACCTATATCCTTCCATATGTTGTATGATTTCGCACGTTGATTGTGCAGGTGTATAAACCGGTGGTTTTGCATTTCCAATACTGTAATTCAAATACTGTAAAAATACTGTAACTTCTTTTTTATTAAGAATTCACCCCACTTCTTCCTAGTGTGAATCTGCAGAATAAGCGGAACTGAGGTTCTCCTGTGATTCCCTTGTGACATTCTGAGGTGTTTTGCGATTTTGTGAGGGTGTCTGTGATTCTCTTATTCGTAGAATAGGGATGCACAGGAAAGAACGTGTGGCAGCCTCTGCCACATCCGCCCCTGCTACGGTGACATTAGGCCCTGCTACGGTGATATTGGCCGCCCCTTCCCCGTTTGACTGTGCGAGGACCGATTCGTCCGCGACCGAGGCAGTTACGTCATCTGTCGGTGTATCTAGAAACTGGAGGGTGACGGGCGACGCGGACACTCATCTCTCGTCAGGCACAGCTATCCACCCCCCCCCCCCTAAAATCGCTGCGCTGTTAAAACCTAACAGCCGCAAATTGCGCTCGTGTCCTTTGCCTTCTAGCGACCTATCCTTGCGCAAAGTTCACGAGTTGGAAACCGTGCGAGGTTGTTATTCAAGCGCAGCTTGTATCGCTTCAGAAATTGACGTTGTCAGTGTGAGCACAAGAAAAAAAAAGAAACCCGCCTGCGAGGGTACAAAAATGTTCATGAAGTAAACCGATAACGCCCTCGATGTTGGGCATGTCGGATGCGTATTTCTATGCGCCGTTTTCCAATAATTGATGCTCTCTCCCTCGTGGGCTTGTCGGTGATCAGCCTTTTTTCGTACTGCAATCCGATCTTTTATCGAGGTTATCGAGTTGACTTGTCATTTCACGTTGCCATATTTCATTGTTGACTGCATATAAAGGCATGACCGTCATTGTTGCCAATAACAAATGATGTGTCGCTCTGCCATATACGTAGATCATGGCCCCATTCCCGACATAGAGGAAGGAAACAGCGGGGAGGGAGCATGGTGTAATGCGATAGAACAAAATAAGCGTAGCACATCAGGCACGCACACGCCAAGCTTCGCTTGTTCCTATTTTCCCGATAGGCCAATGGCACCTGACAGTTGCGCCTTGAGGCATCCTCATTTTCTGACAGACGCACGCTATTAAAGCCGCTGCGGAGACAATGCGCGTATTCAGATCAACAATGAAGGAGCGCAAAAGGCGAAGTCGTAGGCAGTCAGCAGTCATCACATATTGAATGTGAAGTACTTCAGTGCATTCTTCAAACAATTCTGCGGATCAGTGCAATTTCTTCGAATTCCTACACATTTTACTGTGCAAGCTAAATACTCGACAACACTATGGCAGCAGTCGATGTACACGCATGCACGACTTGTTTTTTTGCCAAAGAAGGATTATTTGAGGTCAGTTGTGGAAGTATGTAATTTGCGTCACCCAGTCGCGTAGGTTTCCGAATTGACCTGTAGAATGGGATAAGTTTGGGCTACATCTATGTCATATTTCTGTGCAGGGCTCTACAATAAATTAAATGCCCATAAAACAGATGATATGCGTGAGGCTTCTTGGAGGATGCCAGCCAGCGGGATTGACGACCGTGGGCAATGTAGTTGATTAACGCGTAGATGGGTGGGCCAGTTTTCGTCAGAATGAATATATATATATATATATATATATATATATATATATATATATATATATATATATATATATATATATATATATATATATAGAGAGAGAGAGAGAGAGAGAGCGACGCTAGCCTTCGGGCAGCATGCGGGAGGTAGAGAAAGACGAGGTGGATACAGGAACAGCTTGTCCGACGAAAGCCGCACGAGTCGTGGCCGATCCCCCGTGGTGGGTTGTGCCCTTCCTCTAGGAACAACCAACCAACCAACCGACGAAAGCATGTTATCTCTGTATCTCGTTCATCACAATGGCGCAGTCTACGAAACCTGAACCGTCCGGCTGAAGCCACCTGCCTTCGTGGGTCATCGGCAGTGTGGGTCTCTCCATCTAAGGAACGCCGTCCACGCTTCCTCGCTCACGGGCACCAGGACTCTACTATTGACGGTAGGACCTATGCCACCATTTGAAGACGGCGTCCAGGCCTCCTCGGTCGCCAAAGGGCACGTCTATCCGGCGCCGTCACAACAAGGTACGGCCTCGTTTTGCCCGGAAACGCTGTTCACGCTACCCGTGGCGACAACCTCTCGCCTAGGACTTCATCGGCACCTGAGCTGCTGAGGGGTGCTGTCCAAGCCCTATCTAAGAAAGATCCCGCCGCAGCGAGCACAGTGACCACCTCGTACTCCTCGGACGTCACCATTGGCTCCGCGTGCGGATCACCTGATAGCGCTGCCGAGCTTTCCCGTACTATCGCGCGACTCCACGTCGCGCTCAACGCCTTGAAAGCGTCGAGCTCTGCGCTGTTTCCTACGATCATGCCGAAATTGCGCGCCATCAACGCCATGTTGAATGTAGCCGCCTGACAGCTCACCCGAGCAACGCCGAGAGTTCCGGTGTATCACGTACCTCTCAAAGCAACTAGGCTGCTTGGCGTCGGCATACTCCAGATTTTCGCCTGCCGTCCCATCGCCAGTTTTCTGAGAATTACCGGAGTTCCACGGCTTCCAGAACGACGCCGACAAGTGGGTGGCCACCATCAACGCTCTCAGATCTTGCGAGGCCTGGACGACCCAGCAGAAATGGCGGGTGGCCATAGAACACCCTTGAAATTGTACCGCGGCGTGGCACAGATACGCAGTCGTGAGCATAGGTCGGCAAAAATATTGGAAGTCACTCAGACTCACTCAAGAAATATATCTTGCTCTGAGAGCTCACTCGGACTCAGACACATCGAAATTTTTCTCAACCAGACTCACTCGGACTCAGGCTCACTAAACTTTTTCTCAACCGGACTCATTGGGACTCAATCTCACTAACATATTGATCAGCCGGCCTCACTCAGACTCAGACCCACGGCTTGACCTGAGTCTGAGTGAGCCTGAGTGAGTCGACTCACGAGTCCGCTGGCGTAAAATTAGCTGTTCCGATCATGGTATAAGTGCTCTTTAACGCCAATATCTCACATAATCGGTGCTCTACGATACACCTTTTGATATTACACCTTCAGGTATAAGTTATCAGTGGTCGCAATCCAGTAAGGAACTAACTTTTCATGAAATGTGCGACTCCCACGAGATATTTCTATCAAGAACTTCCCGTGAAAGAGTTTGCGGGGGGAGGTCATGGCACCCCGCCCTAGCACCCCCCACTCACACCTGTTATCAATAAACATTGAGGTGGAGCATGCACGCTAGTGCGTTGAGGCATGTATGAATATATTTGAGTATAAATGTAAGCTAATAAGGCTGAGAGTAATGCCCATAGATGAGCAGATAGGACCATTGGTCGGCAATGAAAGGTGGAGCTTACTCAGGCTCACTCAATTAATATATTTTGCGTTTAGGCCTCACTCGAACTCAGACTCAGCAATATTTTCCTCAACCGGACTCAGACTCGCCAATATTTTCCTCAACCCGACTCAGACTCACTAAGGTTTCCCTCAACCGGACTCACTCGGACTCAAACTCACCAACGTATTGCTCAGCCGTACTCACTCAGACTCAGACTCACGGCTCGATCTGGGTCTGAGTGAGTTTGAGTGAGTCGACTCATGAGCGAGTTTGCCGACCTATGGTCGTGAGACAGCAAACCTGGGCGTAGTGGAGCACCAGGCTCATAGCTGTCTTTGGACGAGTTGACTACCACCTCGCCGCCACCACCAAGTCCAATCTCACCGCTACAGAGGATGGAGCTCTGAAGGGGCACCACCTCGAGGCTGCGACTGCGCATTGCAGCTCACCTGCTGACAGTGTCTCAACCTACCCTGGGACAAAAACACACATGAGACCAGACTCACCACCTCAGAGCACAGACTCTGCGTCGGTATCCAACGCCATAACATCCCTGCAGGTGGCCGAGAGCATTTTCCGCCCACATCTGCCGGAAAAGCTACCCCCATGCTCGTCATCGCTTGAACGCTTGGAGGCACCGGCACTTGCAGTACTCGACGCTCTGCCATTCAAAGAGCCGTACCTCTCCGCGGATGCAAACGTGATCCTCTCTTACTAGACGAACGCGAATCTGCGTACATCACAGCATGTACTGGCCAAACCCGAAAGCATTCCCAACTTGCTAAGACACGTTTCTCCAGACGACAGCAAGCGCTCTAACACGTCTCAGATTGTTCTCATCGAGGACCTGCCCACGCAGCATAAGTCTCCTGAAGGAGCTGCTGACGAGGACGTCCAGGCTGCACCGAACGTAGCTTCAAGAAATGCAAGCTTGAGAACGTCCGGGAGTTCCAAAGTAACAACGCTGCAAAAGCACAAGCCACGTCGCAGGTCACCGCAGAAACCTGACGCCACGTTGACGAAGACGTCTAGCAGGGCACCCAAACGCCCCTCGACCCACTGCAAAATGCTCAGACGGCCGCGTTTGGTGCTGCATGTTGCGTTACCAGATCCACCATTTCTTACCCTGTTGTCGAAAATGTGGCGCAAAGGCCAGCGTTGCGGCAAAGGCCAGCGTTGGAGCTTTCCCTGCAAGGTCGCAGCCTGGCCGAGGTCGTAGACCACCGCGACACAGTCAATGTCGTCCCCCAGAGTCGTCATGCGCAAAGGTTCAAGCCAAGCTCCGGCGTCTACAGCACCATAGCGAACAGCCACAGCGACATAGCCAGTGTCGGCCACCGGAATTATCTTTGGCAAGTTTGCTGGCGAAGTTCCAGCGTGGCCGCGTCCGGCCACTCCTAAACAGTCAGTGCCGCCCACCAGATACATTGTCGGCAGCCCACCGTGCTCGCAGTCATGGCCGGGTGTGATGACCAAGAACGACGCTGGGCTTCGGGTGGGCGAGCAGCGTACGACAGGTATAGAAAGGCGAGGTGGATACGTCTCGTTGATCACAATATATATACTCGCACATATAATACACTTGTTTTCTCGGAAAAAATTAAGACAGCTCCGCACTAGTGGTGCTAAGCATGGAAGACGTGCGGTGCTCGGCGGCTTTCTTTGCTTCTCTTTATTTTTAATTTCTGTCTTCCTTTTACCTGTTCTCTTTATTTTTTCTATTGTTTTTCACTCCCTATATAAATATACAAAGATTTAAATCTGAATGATTAAATTAATAAATAAACTTCTATTTCTCGTTCCTTCTATCTTTCTTTCCCTTTCTCCCCTTGCTTTCTCTGTATTCCTCTCTTTCTCTTTCTTTCAATGCATGCTTTACTTTTTCCCCTGCTTGTTTCCCTCCTCCTCACCCTCACGCCTCTCCTTCTCACCCTCACTTCTCTTTCCCATGCCTGGATAGCCGAGTGATTACGATGCTCGCCTTCGTATCGTGAGGATGCGGGTTCGAATGCCGCCTCTACAAGAAATTTCTTTCGCCCAAGACTTTCTTCCTTCCTCTTTCTTTCTATCACATTCTTTCTTTCTCTTTCTTCCTTTCTTTCTGTCTTTCTTTCTGTCTCTCTGTACTCGTTCTCTCACACATCAGTGTTATTCCAGGCCACGCCACACAAATCGGAGCACGTGTTATGGGAGCGAAGACGGAGATGACGAAGACAAAGGAGAAGATGAAGAGATCACGTGCCGGTTCATGGTGATGATCATTTGCGTTCACGCATTACGGACCAATACTCAGCTTAAACAGTTCCACTGCTAAAAAAACATGAACGATTGTCAAAGGAATCGGTGTAACACTGAAGTGAAACGCGTCTTCACAGAAGTAGCTGAATATTCATTGTGCATTGATAAATCAGAGCTCGGACAATGTCTGCTGGTATTTGACGCCTATAAAACCGTTTGATGTGGACGCACATGCGTTGATCCTATTGGCACATCTTCTTCCCGACGACTAATGTTAACGATCATTATGAAATATTTGTGGTAGCTGGACTAGTTAAGGTAAACCCGGGCACAGCGTACGCGGAATCCCGCGTAAAGATGACATCAACAAGCACATAATCACTAGTACTCGATATGCGCTCGTGGAAAGCGTCATCATTTGAGGAAAGAAACGGCAAGGTGTACGTTCGCTCCATTCTTTAGCGGGGCCTGCATACCCTCACGCGCCCCGTCTGGACATAGTTGTCTTCGGCGGCTTTATCTCAAGAGTGGTATGCGTCTTCACTTTCTGTAGTCGTCTTTTTACCGGTTCTTTGTACAACACTCGCTTTTCAAAGCGCACTTCTTACATCACAATATCCCCCTTTTTTGAAATGCTTTTTACAAAGGAAAGAACACCTGCAGAAGGTGCGCGTTTCTCCACGCTTCTATTTCTTCAGCCCCGTCTCCTGTAGCTATCCTGTATAGTTCCTGGCACCATGTCGTTAACTCTGCTCCCACTAGCCCTATGGGCTTCCCCAGCTCTCCTACATCTGGTTATGCTCATCTATCATTAGTATTTCTGAACACCAAGTTTCACAAACGGTCTTGTACTGTCGCCGCCGATGTGAACTGTCACGAGGCAGATAAGAGAGACGCTTTGTGTGGTTCGGTAAAGCGGTGGCAATACTAGTAATCAAGAATAAACGAGACCGTTTATGCGCACGAACAAATAGTCAAATACATTTACAGAATAGTTATAAATACAACATGTTAGAGAAGAGCACCCATCATGTAGAACAACAAGCACAATAGAAGGACAGAAAACGCTGCGCACAGGCGAGCCGCTTATGGTAAAACGATCACCGTTCATGACAAAAGTCATACAGGGAGCTGTAGAGGGGCATATGCACAGGCGTATGACTGGTGAGGTGGCAAATACGTTGAACCGTTAGCGGTAGATGCAGAGGGAAGAGCCTGGTGAGTTGGGGTCGAATCCTGGATACGCTTACGGAGAAACTGGGCCTGCCTCGCCAACGCCAGTCTAACGCGTATCGTATTGTTGAAGGTTAACACTAAACAACTTTTAACACTAAACACTAAAGAACTAGTATATGTAAGAACAGAAATGAGGTTTTTTCGTAGCTTAAGTCAACTACTTCTTTATCGCTACACTCTAATCATATTGATGACACTCCAATCATTGGTGCAACCTAACTCAAAGTTAGGTTGCATCAATTTGTTCCTTACAGACTTACCTCCAGCTGAAGCCAGAAAGACCAGAATACAGGCCAGGAGGGCGAAAAAGACAAACTTCATTGCGGACCACCCCAGAGCCACAGGAATACTGGAAAAGGCTTTCTAATGTATAGGCCTTTTATTATATTCTTTCGTAGAAGAAGCATATTTGGGAGGACATGACGTCATCAACCGCCCGACTGGTGGTACAGTCGTCCGCCTTGAAATTTTAAAATTTGAGAGACACTTCAATTCTTTTTGAAAACAGCTGCTTTGTCAACAATCCTCAAAGCGATTTTGAATATAATTCCGCGTGTAATTTCCGCACACAAGAGTTATTTTCAGTGCCGTGCCAGTTGTTACTGTATTGTGCAAAACATCTGTACCACAACTATGGCAGTCACCTACAGAAGGACAAAGCATTGTCCAGCACTGCGAGCTCTTTTTGCGGCTCATGCGTAGAAAAGGGAATATATTTACGTAGCAGAGCAAGTTCCTGCGAATAATGGCGAATATCACGAAATATTACAGCGACGGACTATTGAGGTACATACCAGAAAAAAAAAACGGTGATGGAATACTAGTGATACTACGCAACATCCAGGAATATGGCAACGACAGAATATTACGGATACTCCAGAATGTGACGCAAGATCACAGTATATTACGACGACTTAATTCTGCGAAATATGTTACCATATCAAGGTGATGGAATATTACGGATGTCGCGGAATATCAAGGGATGTTACGTCGACGGAATATTGTGATTATGACGGAATATCTCAGAATATAACAAGATAGCTAGTTGGGCGAGTTGGTGCGAATTCATATTTGAAGAAAATTAGCGCACAGAAAAACGAAGACACAGAAGACATGAAACACACGCAGCGCTGCACTCACAACTGAAAGTTTATTCAGAGCAACAGGAGTTTAAAACGGGAAAACCGCGCATGACAAGTGAGGTACAAAGCGGTTAGGTGATAAGCTCATCAATAAAAGTAAACTCTTTCTTGTGCAACGTCGCTGAGGTATGGCGACGTTGCACGCGCGTCCATGACCGAGTGACTCGTAGGACCCGCGCTTAGAGGTTCGCCTTATCAGCACTTCGGACCACGTGACGAAGGCCATCGCTGGACGACTCTGTGTGCTCACGATCGAGCATGACGCACTTCGAAGCATCGGGCACCACGGCCACGTACACCGCGACCGATCTTACCGTTTGGAGTCGTGGCTGGGCCTAACACCGCGAGCGTCGATGTACGAGACGCATCCGAGCTTTGCGGGCAATAACATCGCGCTAGCGGACATGCGAGGAGCCGCAGTGTACTTCGTCGCAAGCAAGGAATTTCATCGCCCGCTGGTTCCTTGGAACCGCAATTGGGCATTTAGCGCATCGGCAGCGGACCCCCCAGGAAGTTGCTCATCGCGCAGCGACCGCTCGTAGCGTGCGTGGAAGCGGCGAGGTGTTTCGTACGTCGGAGCCCCAAAAGGCAACACGAAACACGCTGCACGCCGATTTATCGTCGTCATAAGTATTTTCTGTTGTTTTAAACAGTTATATTTATTTTCCGGAAGTTCGAATACTTCGAATAGTAAAATTCCGGTGCGAATCCAATCGAATAGCAAACACTACTCGAAAAATAATCGAAAGTTCGAATATTCGCACACCCCGACTTTTAACACTAAATCGACGGTACCGTTGCTGAGTTATTAAGTTTCGTTTCCGTGCATAGTACATTATTTTCTTCTTAATCACAGGTACGCATATATCTTCAATTATTCAAGTACTGTATTTCTGAAGAATATTTGTTCATGCTATGTTGAGTGTCTCTTGCGAATATTAACTTTGCAAATTACAGCCAAGTGAATACAACAGATAATTATGCCATGGAGAACACACGGGACATTATTCGCGGGTTTCACTGTAGTGCAGTAATTACGGCGGAGATTTAAATTAATCAAAGTGGACCAATAACGCCATTGTCGTTGGTGGCGCCCGAACCCCCAATCTTCGATTCTCTACCAACTGAGCTACACTAGAGGCTTGCCCCTCGTCTAGAACATTGAATATAATGGACATATTTTGGGCACGTAAATCCTAGGAGTGCTAGCCAGCCCCAGTTACGGCCAAGGAGGCGAGTGTCGAACATTGTTTTAGCCAGAGGTGTCACGTGGCACCGACGGAAAGGGTGTTTTTATTGCGATAGCAATTATATGGACAGTCTCGGCTGAATTTTGCCGTCGCCGTCACCGCCGTCATGCACCGTATATGTATAATTATGTATATATATATAAAAGCCCCAAAGAAAAATAATTCAGAAAAATGCTTCTGAAGCGCGCAATCGAACCAGGGACCTCTTGCTCCGAAGCGAGTGGCGCTAACCACTACGCCACGAAACGCAGATCCTCCACGTAGCTGACGGCGAGCGTTATATACACACCCTTTACAGCTGGACGGACTCAGAGACGGTAGGCGATAATAAACTTTTCTTCATTACCAGCGAGATGGCGCTAGGAGCGGGACGGGTGCATTTAAAAGTTCTCGGCGAGCTCGCTCGCTCGCTTCTTATATTTGCGCAGAGAGAACCTTGCCCTTCCGCTGTCTGATCGCGCGGTTTTCTCGTGCTGAAGAGAAGAGGGATGTTTCAAGCTGTCACCGTGATGCCCGCGCTCATGTTACGGAGCGTACGAAAGTCACTCGAGCTGAAGGGACGCCGCTAAACGAACAAACAGATGAGCGCGAACTATCAAGTGTCACAGCTGGACAATTGAAGCACGCTAGTTTCCTTCGCTGCTTCGGCCGCCTTTGCAACAGAAGCGCTGTTCAAACTGAGAGTATGCATTGGCGAGCCTCACTTCGTATAGCATTAGTTTCTTGCTATCGCATTCATTGCTTCGCCCTTGCGGCGAAACTGTGAGTTTTTTTTGTCGAGTTTAGGTGACTTGAATTTTTCCCATAGTCACTACGCTATAGTTTGGCCAACAAATAATTTTACATGTGCTTTTCTTAGCGTGACTGTCTGTTTTCATTTGGTTTTGTCAAAGAAAGAATGCCTCTTTTTTCAAGGGAAACATGCATTGCCTCGCAAATGTCGTTAACGTTGTAGGTGTACCCCCCCCCCAAAAAAAAAAACGGTGCTTGTGAGTGTATAGAAATGCGGGTGTGCACTAATGGTGCCCTCGAGGTACGCCGGACATATGTGCATTTGCATACGCCGTTTTCCTATAATTGGTGCTCTCGCGATCCTCGGCATGTCGGCGACCAGCCATTTCTGATACGCCAATATGATCCTTTATCGAGGCTTTGAGCTGACATGTCAATTCACGTTGCCACATTTCACTTTTGCCCGGGTATGACCTGCGCAAAAGTGAAATGTGGCGCATGACCCCGTCTCTTGCCTGTTGCAACTGAACTTTAGCGCTGCTAAAAACGTGGATGACGGTCCGATCCCACGCCTGATGGAAGGTCTCCTGAATTTCATCGTTCCTAAAAATTACAAGTTATTCATTTCGTTTCAACGCACGCTTGAAGGAAGTAATTGCACTCTGTGTTGAATCACAATCTTTCGAAACTACAGCCACAGTGGCTATTATGGACTTCGCTGAAAGTTTCGTCTTTTTTAAATTTTTTTTATTTATACAAACTGCAGGCCACATTCGGGTCCAAGCAGGAGTGGTAACGAAAAAATCTTCATATTACATAACTGGCAAACATGGTACATGGTCATTCAAAAAAGAAAATAAGTAAAAATACAAAGAAATAGTAATCACACAACGTTGCTTTCCGCACACATAGGTTAAAAAAAATGCATTGTAAATCGTGCGACATTGGATTGTGAACACGTTACACACCAAAGTTGATATTTGCAATAGCATTAACAAATGTATCTGCTGAAGCAGAGGAAACTGCACTTTCGGGTAGTGTATTCCAATAGTCGATGGCGGCTGGAAACAGCGAGTACTTGTGTGAGTTTATGTGGCTTACGGATTGTCTCAGCATTTTACTGTGACCCGTTCGAAGGGAATGTCTGGTGAGAGAGTGTAGGTATGCAGATCGATTTAATCTAAAGCGTCCTTGATAGAGCTGAAAATAAATTTTAACCTCGATATTATTCTGCGAGGAAGTAGCGTCTGTAGATTAGCTTTCGTAATTAACTGGCTAACGCTGCTCTCTTTGAATAATCTGAAAAGGCGAACCGAACCGCCAGTTTTTGTACTCGCTCCAATTTATCCATAAGATATTTCTGGTGTGGGCTCCAAACTGAGTCCGCGTACTCTAGGCCAGGTCGCACTAAACATTTGTATGCTTTAAATTTGACAGATGACAGACTGGAAGCTGAGCAACAAGCATTACTTGATTAGAGTAAGAGCACAAATACCTGCGATATTTCGTGTAATCGGTGTTAAAATGTGCAAGATGTGTTGCTTTGGCACTCAAGACTGTGCTTCCTGTGGTGCTTTATTTCTTTCTTTTTTTCTGTTTCTCTACAATGATGCTGTGTAAAGCTAGGCTCTTACCAGAACTGCATGCATCGACATGGTACGTAGAAAAAAAAAAGGAAGGTACTCCACGCACTGTGGGTTTCGCTTTCATGCGAAGCCGACGTCCAGTAGCTGCCTGTGCTGCTGCTTCTTTTGCTTTGTGCCAAGTGTCACGAGGTAGAGTAACGCCTTTGTGTAAAATGAGTAGTGTGCAGATTGTGAGCGTAATAAACACGACGATAACATTGGCGCCTAAAGGGTGGCTTATGGTCCGACGTAACGTCAGCGCTCACGTTAGAGCACAGCCGTCCGTTTCATCGAAACGAAGTGCATGGTACGTTGCGATTATGTGCATGTCGTAACAAGTGATCATTGACGTATTCCTTCGGGATCGAGCAACGCTTGGCTATAGTAGGAATACATATGTAATGTTTATCACATTGTCATCAATTCCGAGAGCCCACACTGCAACTGCAATTGCCGTTGCCACGACATGACGCCTGTATAAAGTTTCTTTCCTAAGCGGTTTCACGCAGTGGCTTGTTTCTGTGGTAGAATAATTCACTGCCACGCAGAATGCCTGGGTTCGATTCCTAATATTTTCTAATCTTTATTCTCTGCGCCGGAATTATTTGCTCGCCCACAACGCCGCCGACGCCGGCACCCGGTTTCCTGCGACTACAGGTTCCTTAACGCTGTCGCGTTAAAATTATCTATGTCTATTCTCGCTGTTTCTCGGTTGATATACGCAGTGCATCACCTCCTGTGGCATATATCCGCGTTCCACGGACCGTGATTTTCGGGTATTCCCCGCACGTCACCTTGGAAAAGGTTTCATGACGTACGCAACATGCATGTCATGTTATTCATGTAATCACCTGTCAGTCAGTTCCGTTATACACTCATTTCTTCCTGTGCCAATTTCGACAGACAGAAACGGTCAGAGGACCATTGGTTCGCTAAGAAATGTTTCGCATTTAAAAATCACACCGACAAAACTGAATCCGAATACGAGGGGCGAGTGCTCACGCAAATGACCAGATGTTTGTGGCGTAGCTTCACTCTCGTAGCAAATCATGCGCGCTCGTATGGAGTGGAGGATAATGGCGAGAGGGAATTTCAGGTTCTGCATGTCAAAGAAAGTCCACTGGCCAGGTGTTTGCGGCGTGGCTCCATTCTGGCAGCGAATGACGCGCGTGTCTGCGGGGACATGTTAACTTTGTCGTTGTCATGTTCATTGAGCGACCGTGGTACGCTTGAGGAAGAGCACACTTATTGGGAGAGACGTCGAGAGCAGCGAGAAGGAACGGGCCTCACACGCTGAGCGCAAGCTACGAGACGACGGCGACGACGTTACCGATCGGATCGCCAATGCTCACACTAGAGTGACCCAGAATAAGGGGAGTGTCGAAAGCGCCGTCTCCCACGTGGGCCTTTTGCGGTGAACTGCCGCGCCGCGCCGCTTCTGCGCTGGACCCGTGGGCTTTCCGAGCTCGGGAAGCGCGCGGAAAGAGAGGGGCGTCTGCTGCGCGCTGTAGTTTCTTGCACTGAGTTTCAGCACAGGGCACTTGACGTCTACTAAACTTTTATAATGCGGTGCGGAATGGAACTTATCCATCTTTAAGCGTTGTGTCAGTGCTGGGGCAACAACAGAATGCCAAAAAGTCATGTGTCGAGCGGCATCAGCTTGGTCTAGTTCCGGTGGTAGAGTTCGAGAACGTTGGTGCGTACGTAAAAACGCGCAAAACGAACACGCACGAGGAAAAACCAAGAAAAGACTTATTCTCACGGGTAATCGGGAATAGCATCGCGCATGCGAGAATTAAGAGTAATAAAATAATTCTATTACACGTGCAATATATATGTATATATATATATATATATATATATATATATATATATATATATATATATATATATATATATATATATATGTGTGTGTGTGTGTGGAAACTTGAGCGAGTTTCGGGGTCAGCTGATGTTTCGCAGAGTAGATGTTCCGGGGTCAGCTGTGGTCACTCATGCGGCGCTCTTCTTTCTATCTACAGGGATCGTGAACGGCAGTATGAAACGCTCGCGCGAGATGCGTGCATTGCTTCAAGCCTTCACCATACGAAATGAAAACAGTCTCACACAACTCATTCTCAACATCACATATGTTTTCACGGTTCTCGGAGGTTCGTGTTCGCGTGGTCAGAGACTTTACAAAAAGTTGTGGACGAATAGTTACCTAAAATACAATTGTTCCTGCGGCAGTTGAGTGCGCGTCAACAGGGCGCCCGACCGAAGTTTCCCGCTTTTTCCTGCTGAGCTCTATATAGCGTCCACCACGCTTTCGTGCTGAAGCTCCGCAGTACTTAAACAGCGTGTCTGGTCATCTCTTTAATAAATATAAAGACATGACCAGATGGGTAAAGAAAGCCTCTTTTGTCCCGCAGACGCATGCGATCAGCTGCTCTGGGCTGAGAATCACGTTTCTTTTTGGGCGATCGCTCGTAACATGAAGTGAGGCATTCCCGATGTTGCACTGTTATCATTACATTTAGTTTGCTTTGTCTTTTTTTAAAGGAAGAAGCCTTAGATGCCTCATCAAACACGAAAGTTGACCATCAGCGTCCCGCGTCGCCTACACGAGTGATGCACAAAATCATCACGTGATGACGTCACCGTGAAGTCACAGATAGACAAAATTTGTGACGGCACAATGACGTCGTCGTGACGTCACTCAGCGTGACGTCATATGATGACGCCATCACATCATATAGTCGCTTTGTATTGCCTCCGTGACCTGGGGCCGATCACGGAGGCAGTGTAAGGGCAGGTGAGGTGCAGAAAGCTTACAATGTCTTCGATACTGTGGCCAATCCGAAACCTATCGGTCGTGTCAGGCATACATTCGTGCCCCTACATGCCAATTTTCGTGTATAGCAAGTGAACAAGACGCGAGTCACGCGCCTCGTTATTTTGGCCGCTTCATTTGAAAAAAAGTAGATTCTACCACGTATATATTTAACAAACAGTAGGAACAATGTTAGCCGCTCGAAGGTAGGCAACGAATGTACTGAGATGTTGCGAGTGTGTGCTGCAATATTCCATCAAATTACGTGTGGGAGGCGAGGCAGTTCAGCATGCTGTAGCCTGTTCTGTTGACATTCACCCAGACATATTTATAAGGTTAGCTGCGAGATATATTGGCATCTGCGGCTCTAACAGTGCGACCACACAGGCAAACTGCCTCCGTCTCTTTGATGTTTTGCTTAACTAAATGCGCGATCGCATCCTGCCGCGTCTCATGTAGCGTATGTCCTATATACAAAGAAAAGTGCGGTACGCCAGCGCGTGCCGACAAGAATAGTAAAGTTTGACGTCTGCAGCTTTTCATAGGTGCGAGGGTGGGATGGCCGGGTGTCGACGTGATCGCGTGATAGAAAGGGGGGGGGGGCAATGTCGTGGGTAAGGTTTCTTTATTAAGAATCAGGGTTGAACAGTACGGCGGCCTCACCGTTCATTCTGTAATTTATCTAAAGAAGGATAATTACTAGTGTAGCCGGCTGCAAATACACCTCTATCAATTTTGACTGAAGTAAGACAGCAGTTTTGCAAAGACAGGTACTGGGAAAAACCAAGAGTATTCCGATGTCACAAAAAACAAACAAAAACATAAGGACGTAGGAAAACCGTTCTGCTGTCTTCTCCGTCCAGCGTTCTACATTATTAACAATAGTAACACGTTGCACACGTGTTCGATAGGCGGGTGGTGGTAAACCTACAATGTAAGAAAGAAATCAATAAATGTTTTAATATTTTTTTCTTGAAAGGTCATAAAATACCCTACGGTATTTCTAGAAAGCACGTTGCACGCGAAACATAGCTTGTACAATGCATCGTGCGTCAAGATGTACAACAATACCCTACGTGAAGTCGGCAAGTACAAGGCCGCGTTGAATTTTTCCATTGGTCTGTACAGTCAGTCTTCGGACAATATGTTTTTCTACAATACTATTCGAAGCGAAGCACCATTCGCTCGACGCAAGCAGCATATTCGCTCACAAGGCGAAGAAAGAGTATCCGCAACGTGTAACGCTACTTAGGCTACAGGAAAAACATTCTTTTTTTCCATAGAGAACTAAACGTAATATTCCTAAGGTTCCAGATCATCAAAAATATTCTTCAAAATATTTCTTGTAAGAAAAGTTTATGCAAGAAAAAAACAATCCTGTGAATTACTGTTGCGCCAACCAGTTTCCAATAATGGAATATTCAACATTCTTTCCGATTCCGTAATTCGTTAACGAGATGCGCTAGCATATTCTCGCAAAGCAATCACAATGGTGTGAATGGATCTAAGATAATGACAGCAAAAAGTTGCATCAGTTGCGCGGATGCCACTATGACGCTGAAGGCAACGGCATTGCGAAGAAGCTTTGTGTATTTCGAAGAAAAAAAAAAAGACAATACAACCTGCACAAATGCAGCCCAATATAAGTCCGTGCACTAAGATATTTCATATCCGTGCCTCAGATTTCAGCACGTTGCAACTTTTTGCTAAATGTACTCATGCAGTCTTTGGACGCTGGGAAGGCTAGAAATATCGATGTGACCATGGCTGCGCCCTTTGACCAATGAGACAACTTATCTTCGTGCCAGCTACGTGATGTGGCACATGGAACAAGCACAATAAACAATTACTTTGCCTTCTCAAACTATACTAAGTGTTTGGTAATGAAAAGCCAAGGACAAAAAAAGAAAAAGGGAGAGGGCAGCGAGGTTATCCAGACACCTGTCCGATTGGCTACCCTACGCTGCAACAGCCAAAATTAATTTAGCACAAGCAGGATCTGTTGTCTTTCCTTCATATGATCACTACGGCGTGCGTACATCTTCAATACAAATACGTGGAATCAGTTAAGCCCACAAACTACTTATCTGCGCAAACACCCTAACTCACGGCAGAAAGTAGTTTGCGCTAACCTGACTTGTTTCATGTAATTTTGATGCAGAATGGTAGGTGTGAAGAAATGCCTATAATGGACAGTGACATGTATATAGCTCTGTACACTAAATGAAAGCGGACACCTTATGTGATACCCCCTCACCGGGGTCTTGAAGGTAATGAAGTGAAGTGAAGTGAAGTGAAGTGAAGGACATAAGACAGTTAGTCTCAGCCCACTCTCTAACAATGTACTTGCTTAATAGTAGCTGAAGAAAAGCATTTTGATAAATTTAACTGAGCCACATACTTCCAACCGGTATCCCCATATATAAAGCTACAGCATTTATAAATTATCCGCATAGATAATGCGCAACATCACACTAAAGTTACATGATATCCCTTGATGTCTTTCACATTCGCCAAATATCAAGGGCGTTTTAAGAAATGTGTCCGAAAATCCTCAAAAATAAGAGAAATGGAATATTTGCTCGCAGCCTTCATAATTATTTTTTCTGTGTTGGGAGACACCTTCAGAGGATTAGACACGACAATCAGGGCAGTAATAAAGCACATCATTCAATTAACCATTTAATTACTGGAGACAGGCGCTTCGGTCAAATGGGACAATTGCTGTGCTTCTTGCAAAGAGCCCATGGCATGCCGACCTCAGCTATTGAAAAAGCAGCCTCTGGTAGTCATAGCGGAGTAATGACATTCGACGAAAATCTCCGGCGAAACCGAAATCAATGCTCCCCTGAGCGCAACTTGCAGACGACAAGAATGACGTCACAGCTCATGGCGATTATTGCAGTGGTGCTTAACGTACGTGCGCCATGCGTGCTCTGATTGGAACCGGAAGCCGCACAACCATGAAGCGAAGCCGATCGATGGCGGATACATCGACACAATGATGCTTGCTCATTCTTCTCGCCAGAGTATGGCAGTGGTGCTCTTCCGTGTTTCGCTTTCGGTTTCCCCGGTGGCATTGGTCAGATTTCACTACTCGGTAATAACTGCCAGTGGCCGCTTTTGCGAAATCTGAAAGCGGCATAGGCTCTTCTGAGGACCGGCTGCAATTCATCCATTTCATGCAACCTCCTGTCTCCACTAATTGAAAAGCTAATGAACTTATTTATTAATTGACTGTTGTAATTGATGAATCTACTTATTTTAAGCTGCCTGTCACCATAACAAAGCAATTATGAAGGCAACGTGAAAGCAGGACATTTTCCTTTTTCTTCAGGATTTTCGGACACATTTCTTGAAACATCCTTTATTGTGCCCCAAGAGTTCAACTTTTGCGGCTTTCATAAAGAATATGAGAATCTCAACAAAGCCTTCACACATGTTACCTTGAACTGCCCGATTTAAATCAAGGACATCCAAGTTCCCATACGTCACAGATAAAATTAAATTGCAGAGCTTTAACGTGTATCCTATTCTCTCATATTGATTCAAAATGTACCCGGCATAGCTTGTTTATTTCATAGGAAAAAGAAGGAAACATTGAATGAACCTTGTATATCGTATTAAAGCAGGAAAAGTAGATTTTTAGGTAGTTGTTGATGATCATTAGAAGTCATCCAGAAGCATCGCAGTTTCCAACCCGTCATATTTCTGGTGCACCACATTTGCACAAAATTTTTGCTCGTTGAGAACTTGAGTTCTCGCACAACATTGCAAAACGTAACCTGAAATTTGCATATATCACTTAAGAGCAATGTTCAGTTTTAGGGCGGCGTTGCATTCACACATGTTTTAGTTCACATTGAGAATTGGCGATGCGTCACTACATATTGAGAAAATTTGACGCCGATGGTAATCACAGTCCTCACTCGGAAGTATGGTATGGTGTGGCATGAAGAACTTTATTAGGTCCTGAAGGTCAACGCTGGCTTCATACGGACCCGGAAGACCAAACTCTTTAGAGTGCCGCTGTTAGGTGCCTATTCCTACGTTTAGCGGCGTCGCTGTCGCCGGTGTAACCGATAGAGCGAAGGACGACGAAAGAGAGCGAACGCGGTGCGCTGCGAGCCGCTGTGTTAGCGCGTCTGGAATGCCTCATGCCTGTTCGTGCTTCCTGTGATAGACGAGGCAACCTAAAGTTCGCGCGCGCGACGCCAGCGCTGGATGTTCCCCTGGTGGGCCGCTGAAAACCTTGAAGGTCGTCGGCTCGCCCGCGGAAGCGATTGCGCGCTGCCGCGCGCGCGCTTTCGGAGGAATGCGTGCTGCCGGTGATTGCCTTTCGAAGTTGCAAAGAAAGCCACGTCATTTCACAAGTCAGTATGCACAGTTCTTATGTCGTGTAGTGCCGCGTCAGCCTTGAGAATATTTAAGCACTCAACTGAACTGTGAAACTCTATATTCAAGGGAAATGCACAGGCAAAACAAGCGCGAAGCTGTACGCAGATTCAAATCGTCATTTATTTTGAGTGCCTTATTTTCGTCATTCTCGTACCGCAGACCGAGTGGTCCTTAGGCATACAGCAATAAAGTTTAGTCGACTCCTCCCATATCGTCGCTCCCATTCACTACCGTCAGGAAAGAGCACACTGGAACACCTGCTGAAGTGAAAACTCGTTGCGGTACTGCGCATACCGCGAAATATTTAATACAGTGAGCGCGATTGCGTATCTGCACTGGTGCTCTTCGATAATCCTACTTGCGGCCTGCGAGCCCGTGAGGCAGCCACGTTACAGAACGGGTTCTGTGTTGTAGATTCATCATATAAATTCACAAATGGCGATTGTATTTTTTATCATTACTAACTCAATTATTCTATTCTGATAAGCCTTTGAGAGTCCTGCTATCACTTATTGTACGCAGTCCTCACCAAACAAAGACCTTTTCTGATCGTTTTATATATGTCGTTCATCCAGTGGACTATATGATGACAAACATTTTTGTGCTTCGCGAAAGCGGTCGCTGAAGCTACTTAACTTTTCCTTTTTTTATTTCAAACGCATAAAGAGGGAATATTGGTGCAACGGATATTGCAGCATTTGTTCTTTCTATACATTGACTACTGTGTACAAAGCAAAACTAATTGGTTACTAAAAAATCTCGCCCATTTTTCTGAGGCAAAGCAGCAAAATATGGACCCTTCGCTCAAGTGCTCCTAATCAAAACAACGCGCGCGCGCGTGTGTGTGTGTGTGTGTGTGTGTGTGTGTGTGTGTGTGTGTGTGTGTGTGTGTGTGTGTGTGTGTGTGTGTGTGTGTGTGTGTGTGTGTGTGTGTGTGTGTGTGTGTGTGTGTGTGTGTGTGTGTGTGTGTGTGTGTGTGTGTGTGTGTGTGTGTAAGCATCTTCGTTTCAGCAAATTTTAGCAATGTGGCTTTTATGTTGCTTTAAAATGGCATGGAAGGAAATAAACAGCAGTCGTGTTTGTTTGTTTGTTTATTTCTTCGCACTGTTCTATTTTCGGAAACCGCAGCACCAGAAAAACAGCCCACCTCAACCTTGAGGAGAACTTATGTGCAAAAACGGAACAGTGAAGCTAGCAAACGCGAACGCACCTTTCTTGTTTCGCCCTTGTGCATTGCAGCAGCTTGATGAGAGCTACTCGGTTCAGAATAAGAGCACAGAATAAAACAGCGCGAGGAGAACAATGACAACAAAGCAACGAAGCTCTTGTCCTATTGTCTTCCATCTCTTGTTGTCCTTGTTCTCGTCGTGGTGTTTCATCCTCTGCGCTTGTGCAGCTCACCCAAAAATCGTTTACAAGCAGCCCAGCTTAAAATCCATTTTCGGGGGGACACGCCCGTTTTCGCTTGGGGTTCCTACCAAACGCGGGTTGGCATGAATTAGTCCATGCTGGTAGTGTCATTTATAAACGCCTCTCTCATTTGCAAACACGTTTTAAAGCAGGGTGACTAATTCGACTTTTTTGGCGTTTATTTACATACCGAGGTCGCAGAAGTTCTCGTCATAAATGTCCTGCGCGATCATGGTGCCATTACTTTTCACCATTCTAAAAGCATGGCGCACTAATTTATTTTCAACCTTTCATTTCCTCGACCATCTGGGTATTGCCGTCGACCAAAAGGGTGGCTTTCTTGGCCAGTCTCTTGACAAGCATGCTCTACGCCATCTCCACCAATCCCGCCAGACCACGATCCGCAGTTCAATATAACGTTAGAGCAAGCGCAGTGCGACTTAGCGCGCAAGCACGCTCACATGAGCACCGCGAGCCAGAGCACGCGCACCGCTGCTCAGCACAGCGGGAGAGAAGAACGCGCCCACGAGCGCCTTGAAGAGCGCATGCGTAGCGCGAGCAGAAAACGAGAGGGGGGGGGGGGAGAGAAAGCACACGCAGGCCCAATGTAAACCAACCGGACGCGGAGCGCCGTGCGCGACCGCATAACGAGATTTCCGAAAAAGGGGGCGCTTTTCAGAAAGGCACAGAAGCGCCCCCTAGCCAATGCCTCTCACGCAAGGGCACCAGAAAGTGGGTTCACCTGCGAGGCTTGGGAGAAGAAGAAGACGTGCGCTGGTCGAAGGGACACTTTGTATGAGGAATACTCTAGCGGACTGAGACATTTGCATCAAGTTTTCCGGGCACAAATTCGCCCATAATAAAGATGTTTTAGGGCGCAGCTCTTAGGCGCCAGAACGAGGTCTAAGGATAGAGTACGCGGAGCGCAGAGGAGAATAAAAGACGGTAATAGCGAGGAGGATGGGACGGCAGTAGCGAGACGACAGGTTCCGCGGAGGCCACCGGCGGCGCCACAGTAGTGCGCGTCGTCGTGAGGTCGCCGATAACGTCATCACTAAGGTATGCGGCGAGGGCATCCATCGATACTATATATGGGAATAAAGCGCTGCGTGAACGCATGCCTGTCTGCAGCGGCTGTTGTCGAATATGCCCACGCGCTGCCTTCCGCGGTCTCCCGGTTAGCGAGGCAGTCGCGCCTCAACTTATCGCAAAATATCGCAACAGAACTGCGCTCAGAAATACGAAGACCTTCTCGAAACGAGCGAGGCCAAGCTCGCCCCAGAGGACCTGGACCGTCTCGTCGCCAGGGACAAGGCAGCAGCGAAGGCCAGAGGGTTCCTGGAATGAGGAGACCTCCTACCTAGGGCAGAAGCAGGACCAGCACCGCGATACCGTTGCGTGCAATAAGCGTTTATTCCTTCTCCTCAGGATTCGCATTAGGCAGTAACGTTATTGTCGCTGAATTTTTTATCAAGGCGAAAGTTTAGGTGTCTCATCAAGCGGGAAAATTGACCATCGGCGTCAGCGTCATCACGAGCGCTGCAAAAAATCAGCATCACGTGACAGCGTCGCCATATGACGTCATCATCACGTCACCATTACGTCTTCATTTCGTCACATAACGGACCGTCACATGATGTGGTCATCACATGACATCGTCGTCTGGTGGAGGATTGGCCGATGATGGAAGCAGTGCAGAACCAGGTGAAGTTCTTAAAGCGTGCAATGCCTCCGATACTTCAGGCAGAAAGCTTTCATAGGGGGCCGGGGAAGGATCAATACATCCACTGAGAAAAAAGAAAGACTAAGACGGCTTTACCCTTCGAGTCGTCTAAGTCAATTGAGGCACTGTGAGTTTTTGGTATTTTAGTATACATATAACGCTCTGAATTGCTTGCATGCGCATTTGAATGAGGTAAGTAATACTCAACACAATTTCAAGTTGTTCTAAGGAATACTGTTAATTTGCCCTTGACCTTAACCCACTTAATTTTATGAAGGTCGCCCAGGAAACCTGCGACAGATTTCATATATACATGGCCAATGAAAAATAACTACGGTCAGGAAAATACGTTAGCATTTCACACAAAGGCAGAAGGAAATGTTCTGCCATCTTTTAATTATCCTGTCTCCACTTTCATCTCACTGTTGCATAGTACGATGTTGTAACTTATAACACAGATTTATCTCTACATGTCGGCGAAGCTATATGATACGAGCCGTATGACCATCTCGAGTACCTGATATATTTTCAATTCTGGTAGCCTTTGTGAATTTGATGTGCCGAATTGTGATTCAAGCTAGGTATTTTTTTACAACAGGCGCTATACTTGGAGCTGCATGAAATTTTTCTAGAAGGAAATATTCAACTGTTGCTGAGTTCCTTAAAGCGCACTTTCTGTAGCTTTGCCCAGGCCTACATGGTAAATGTTACACGTCTTGTGAAACATTGCAATAACTTTATTGAACAATCGCATGCGTAATTTATCGCGGAGACAATAAATAAACCACAGAAGTTTAAACTTGGTCATTCATAGCGTGTTCACTGTTTTGACCATAAGGAAAGTTGATGAGACGTTTCGTTTTTTGTCATTTGGATATAAAGAGACGTTGGCGAACAAATGAGGAGCCGGCGATTGCTTAGCTCTTGACGGGGTGGGGCAGGCAACATATAAAATTGGATGTCAAGCAATAACCTCATAGTAACACCTCGACGTTTTAAAAGTACTTGTGAAACAAGGGCTTCACAGTAGCACCAGGATTGAAATAAACACTCAAAGGTTCATTATGCATTCGCCTAAGACGTCTCGAAGGCAAAAGCCTCTGTCTTAACCATAATCATCGGAGCTTCAGGGGTCACGTCAGTTTTCAAAGCCAGCGTAATTGTTGAAGCTGTAGATGATGACGATACGTCATCAGCTTTCACGAGCTTTCAACGGCCCTCTCCTAACACAATTCACGCAGTGTGGCGCCTTGTTGGACGCAACGCTTCTGTCACACAATATTACATCTTTAACGCGACTCCTTGGCCCACACCACGACTATGATGTCGATGACTTTTTTCCTAGACGTACGCACTGTATGTAACAACATTGCAGATCTAGTCAACATGATCTGAACCTGCCCTTCCTCTAAAGACCCGAATAGTAATGAAGAAACCAGGGATAACTTATTACTCAATCATGAGGTAGAAAAGAAACGCAAAGGGATCGCTCTCGTCCTGACCACCACAAGGTCCCAGGAGATTCTGGCTGACGGTAGCGGGGATGAACTGGGGCCTAGGCTGAACCCTTCTCCACCGTCATTATTAGGGGTGTAAAAAAGTTCTTACTTTCTTATGCAGGCAGTGCCTCATACACAAGAATCAACTTTTCACGAACATTTGTCATTCAAGCTGTCATTTATTATAATGCTTTTTCTTGGTAGCGTTTACAGTTAGGATAAGGCAACGGCTACCATTCGCACCACTCGTAGCCCACACTGTACTAGCGAGTCGCCGCTGCAACAGAATGCGTAGCTATTTGAAATTGCTTCAGTCGGTCTGCACCTTTCAAACTTTGCATAAGCATGCATGTACGAGCCTCGTAATTACACCAAATAAAAGTAAGATAGCTCTTTTCTTCCACCGAGAAAGCTGGAAAAACAAATCTAAACACTTCATATCTACCACCTCGAAAATAAAAAAAAACGTTTCCCATTTTAACCAAGACTTTGTCTTGTTGCCACGTGCAGTCTCTTTTTAACACGAGAGTGTTTTTGCCGCGGTCCACCAACAATTAACGGAAATCATTTTTATCATGGAAGTGACGTCGGTAAAATGGAAAGGAAAAGATGACAGAGCAAAACCAGACGAAAAAAAAAGTCTCGTTGATTTGGCTGGCTAGGGAACCGAGCCCATGGCCTTCCGGTCAGCCGCGATAGGTCCCCGGCACTCTACCGCTGCGCAACCGCCGCACACGCACGAGACCTTCCAAGTGCGCGTTGTATTTCTCACACCTCCCTCTCACAGTGATTTTCTTTGGTGGGGCGGTGTTGCCTCCTAGAAGCGCTGAAGTGAAGTACTGCACCATCACAGTAACGAGTGCCAACAGGGAGCACTTCGGTAGTTTCAGCGTAAGGGGGCTTCAGTGCATTAGTGTGGTAAACCCTACGGTCGATGCAATGCGCTGTACGCGATGATTCTATTTAGTGACGGCGCAGTACGTGCTTTGCCTTTCGCGCCCTGTTAGCGGGACGACTCTTCGACAGAGTAGTGGAGCTTCCACATACACCAACGGCGTTTCTCAGCACCCCACTGATTCCAGTGCGATTGCACCGGCTAATAAAGCTGCTCCAATAAGCGGCACAAAAAGGCAATAACGTCGTTGTCGAATATCGCGCAGTGAGTGATTTGGTGCAGCGAGGGACGCCAGCGGTGGTTAGCGGAACGCCTTCCTGCGTTCACGACTCAAGCTACCAGCTCTGCCTCTCGCGTTCCTGAAGCTCATTGTGGTACACGCATGAGCACATGCTTAGGTTAACCTGTTACTATACGCGCGGAAAACTTTTATTGGCAATGAAGGGAAAGCTACGGGGCGGAGCGTCTGCTCGTGTACTGCTACGCGAAGTAGTCAGGTTTGGCACGCGTCTCGTAACGCCGTGGAATGTGATGGCTAGCGTTGCATTTCGACGCAAATGCTGCTTAGCGTCTAAGGTACGGGTAAAAAGCGCGACGTTTATCCAGCACGCAAAAACGCTAAGTGGCAACGTGTAAAGTAAAAGAAGTACAAATACCTGGCTTGTGAGCGCTTCGTTCCGTCTCAAAAAGCTACATGTAGACAATGAAGGAGTATTTTATATATCTCACTCAGAAAATACGGACGCAATGGTGGGACTACATTCATTAGCGGTAGGACACGTGCATTGTGGCTCTGTAACCTTTGCTTCATTGCCAAGAAAAGTTGTCCGCGAGTATCCGCCTCGTGCATCGGTATGGTGGCGCCACCACTCGGCTCAGGCGGTTGTACCCTCTCACAAACCCCCATAGGATCCCATGCATTTTCAATGAAGTTTGCGATTCCATTGCTCAAAAACAAACTAGCGCCGTCTCTCGACAATACGCCGCACCGACGACGCAACACGTCCTCTTGCTTCCACCGACTGGCCATGCTCCAAGCTAACTCCTCTCTCCACTTTCTTTTATTTCTTTCGGTGACCATGAGAGCGCGCGCTGTGCACTGTGCAGTAGCGCACCCGACAAGACCGGCTGGGCTCGTCGCTTTCGTCGCGTCTTCCTTGAACGTTGCAACGTTAATATTGTGTTAAGGCGGTGGCCACACGTCGGACGATGAGCCCTGATTTCGTTCAGCTGCCATCTCATCAACGGCAATGTTTCAGACGCCTCAGCTGTGTACTTTTGTCCGTTGGTTGCTGGACAAGATGGCCTCCTGCAAGACCGCGTTTTTCCAAGTCAGCTGCGTGTGTAGTTCTCGGCGTCGTAGCAGTTTGATGACGCGAGGACGTCAACTGGTGCTACATCGTGGGAACCGCTGAAGTGACTGCAAGCTTGACGGACATTGTGCCAGAATATTCTAGCGTACTGTACGCACACGATTGTGCTACACTTAAATACCGCGCTTGGCCTCGCGCGTCAACCTGGTACGCCTGTGTGCAACAAGTGTGTTGTTATCGTTGTTGCGTCGGTTAATATTGAATTGCAATTGGAATGCCGTTTTTGCAAAGGTAAGTGAAGCTGTAAGTAGTTGCCTTTCTCTACGCTCGCTACTCCTCGAACATTACTTCCAGAATCGCATTTTATGTTTTGTTGCACGTACCAAAGGAGAATCTGGCATACGAGATACATTACACGCGTGCGCATTTCCTGTATAAATCTGAGTAATGCCACGCGTGCGCATTTCCTATATGCGTCTGAGTAATGCCATGCTCAATTTAAAGCTCATGTGTTAGAGGATTGTGGCTTCAATGGTGAAAGTGATTAGATATTCCGAAATATGTGATTGCAATGCAGTTAGGACTTTCTCATATGTTAACGCGGTCTGTGAACAAAAAAAAAACGCTGTGTGAATGTTTGTTGGTCATTTGCTAAAGTGCTTTCACGCATTATTATGCAGCTGTGTGGCGGCTGTTAAAACGTTGAGCAAGTTACATTTTGGTTTTCTTCGCCTAGTTGAGTGCTACGAGTGTTGGGCGAAGACAAAAACACGTGTCTTATGTGCGTTTCTTAAGCAGGCATACAGCCGTAATAGTCATTGTTGTTGTACTGTTTGGGGTGTTCAATAAAACAAGAATGCTGTTTTGTACTGCAACAGTTTTTATTTCATCTGTGTTAACAGATCACGCAAACAACTTGGACACATGGACGTAAGAAACGTACGCAGTGCATCGCGCGCACGCATAAAAAGCGGGCCTGTCATTTTAAAACAAATATATAGAACAAACGACGTAACAGACGGCATGGTTGTCTAGTGGAGCAGCGTTGGCAGTACAAATATCAAACCAGAATGAAAAACGAATAGAAAAACGGCGAGTAACGGGCGCTTTGCCCACGGCTTCTATGAGCCGCGCGTATCCACCTTTCGCCACCGTTCGCCGTTGGTGGCGCCACCAGTACAACTGAAAGCAGCAGCGCACGAGGCGGATAGGGAGCGCACGCCTTGGCGTTTGTATCGTCATATTACAACGCTGTGAATAAGTGCACATTGAGTACATGTGTTCACTGCATGTTAGTTGATGGAACAGTGGATATGTGCGATCGCATTGTATCGATTTTTCCAAACAATGAAAAAGCAAAACGAGCCTCACGGCTTCTATGTAGGCTTTCTATTTACTATAGTAATGTTATGTATTCCACAACTACTTGATGAAATCTTTTCATATAGCTTTTAGGAAACCTGTGGTTCTTGTTTAATTATTACTCAGCGATAACCGAGGCACATCCTCGCTTCCATTTCTGCCGCAGATCCCTGTGGAACACCTGTGAAAAGAGAAGCAAATATAGAAGCAGTGCTATTCAACATAAGGCAGATGAACTCTGACATACGATCTTTAAAGGTATTCGAGATAAGGTTCAGAAATGTGTCACTACTGCGCTTATAATTTTTATGTTTATGCCATTCGTCATCCTCAGAGATTCATATGTTTATTAAGGCAAATTTTTCTCACGCGACAGCGAAAAAGTCCACATCTACAAAAAAAAACACAGCTTTTTCAGGACTGGAAAAAACGTTGGAGAACTGTGTGCATTAATGTACAGTTACCAGTATCCGACTTGATACAAGCATTACCCAAAGTGTCAGACTTTCTTTTCACTCTTTTGCACCAGATACCACAGAACATCATAAATTCTTGAGAAGAATAGAGCTGGCTAATAGAATAGTGGCGGCAATTCGTATGTATAGAATAACAAAATTGGCACGCCAATAAATAGGATATTTAATTTTCAGTTATTATGTTTTGTTTGTTAATTCAGTATCCGTATAGCAATTACATGGAAATTCGAGGCGCGTTCTTGCCGTCGCTGTCATGTTTCAAATAAAGACTCAATCGGTCACATCACCGCTCACGCCGTGTGTACTTTGTGCGACCGATATCTTGCGAAGGTTACAGACAGGCGAGGATCAAGCAGAGATGAAAACCGCCGGCCCGCTTCGTCGGGCACAGGAGCATGAAGGGCTGGGGTGGGGTGGTTGCGTCGTTCCGGCAGAAACTACGAACTTCGATCGAAAGGGTGCGGTCGCGCTCGTTGCGATGACCACGATTTGTACAGAAATCAGTAGACGGGACATGGATTTCTAAGGGCTGTGCTCCCACCAATTACTTCGCTTTGAAGTGACAGACAGCACGAAAACCGCATCGCTTACTGGAACGACCATATTCCTTTATGCCAGTGATTCGTAGATTTACGGATGACCTGATCGTAAAATAATTAGCTGCTAGCCTTTCTTCGTATCACATTTCACTTTGTTGCTATCACATTCGTTTCTTCGTCATTGCGGCAGAACTAACATTTTTAATATTTAATTCTGCTTCTCCTGATATTTTCAGTATGCATTTACATCGTCAACTTATGTGCAATAACTATAAGTTTGGTTCCTGCTTCAGAAAAGAAGTGATTTTTTGCTTATGTTTGTCGCTTTACCTTTAATGAGAAATAATATTTAGAGTAACATCGGAGCTCTACCAAAGCTCATGCACAACGTGGAAGGGTGAATAGGATGGGCAGATGAATAATTATTACCATCATACAGCCGCCTATCTTTTAGAACAATCTAGTATGGAAACTTCAACAATGATGTAGTCGTATGTCTCGCAGTTGCAGCGTCAGACCATGAATTGACATCAGCACCCTCTTCCCCTCCTTCGGACGCGAAACTCTTCACATGTTCGATTTTTGCAAATACGTGTAGGATCCACTACCTCGACGGGCACTGACGTCCTATGCTTCCCTAATGTAAGCACTGCTTCGTATTTCGTATATGTCAACTGGGGGGTACTTCTTTCAGTGAGACACTCTGTCATGGCGAAGAAGCTCGTGTACGGTTTTATGTACATACGCAAGCTAGCTTCACAGAACGCGCAAAGGCAGTAAACGCAGCAAGCAGCGCCCAGTAACCTATGCCCCTGGTGTTATGGACCCCGGTAAGGAATAGCGGTCTACAAGCAAAATTGGTTGCACACTATGCGGACTAACCCTGAAATATATGAGTGAGGTAAAGTATGCGATTATACGGCTGGCCCGCTGTGGCTGACGGTGTGCACGTACTCATGTTACAGGCTTCACCCAGCTCAAGCCATGCACACAACGAAAGAACACCAAACCAGCCTAGCAGGCTTCTTATGCAGGAGAGTAATTTATCAGTGCCTCTAGAGAGAAATTGAGGAGCGGTGGCAGAATGAGATGGCGAGGAGCTTGTTGTTTCTTCCGCAGCCTCACACTATTTGGTGCTTCGACGTCGCGCCTTCTAGAAGGACGCTTCCTTCCTTCTCATAATGCAATTCTACACTAGCACATAGAAAGTATGATAGAAAGCGACGAAATTAACGCTAGTAGCTTGTTCGCTGAGGCAATACAATCTTGCGGAGCCTTGTCTTGAGGCAGGCGCCTAAATATTATACGTAACGACCGGGTGATAATTCAAATATACACGCTATAGAGCAATTTCGCGCTTGTGAACTTAGCCGCCAGATCAAAGAGCTCACTTATCGTCTGCACAACATAGTGAGGCAAAATAATTAGAGCACCTTTCAGGTCATTCTTCTTTGCTCTGAGCAACAGCGTGAAAATAAGCCGCATCAAAACCTATCGATTCTGTAAAAGCGCACGAAACAACTTTAGAAATTATACTTTTCGTACACGAAAACAGTAAAGTGAGCATTTCACGTAGCCACAGGAAAAGAACAAAACACAGCGATAAAATGTTAAATTATGCCATTGGACAATGTAGCTAGTATTCCATGCTGCTGGGAAAAGTGCCAAGCAATGAAGCAGAAATAAAAATTAGAGTGAAAAAAAAACACACATGCACGCTCATAAACGCAGGATGTGAACAAAATTAAAAATTCAATGTAAGGGCGAAAGCTCCTTGTCATTAGTATTTTGAAGGGTTATTCGAACACTTAAAGCAATACAGAAAGTGGACAGGACAATGCCACTATTCTGAATCTCCAAATGTTCACCATCCCTCTATTGAAAAACATGTCGCAAATTTACACAAAGTTACACCACAAAAATTGTGTTGTGCTAACTATCTTCGTGCCGTCTGTTCGCGCGCCGTTTTTTTCCATAACAAATTTATAGGTGCATTGTTATGAAATTTCCCACTATTATTTCGACAGAAATATCGAGTGAATATAACATCACTTACCCGCGCAGAATTGGATGCAATTAATACATGATTTAAAACAAGATTTGGGTTTATTCGAATGTTGGAAATCATCACGACGCGGGGCCCTACAATATTTACTCCCGAGGCAGCACCACTTGTTCCCTGCACTGCGGCTTGTGTTTTTTTTCTGAGATAGCTGTCTGAAGCTACGCCCACCTGAAACATTAGAAAGCATATTATTTACCGTTATGCATGCAAATGCTTCATCTCAATTTATTTTCTGCTCCTCCTTCCAAATCAATATATGTAAATGCCTGCTACTGTCGTAGCAGTTATTTGCAACGATTGTACGTCACTACAAAATACTGCACTTTTTAATTATTTATACCATTTAAAACTGGCGTATTTTGTATGGTATACAACAATGAAACGTTACTACAGAAAATGCGCGTTCTCAGACTTTTTTACTTTGTACAATATATTGTTTTTGGTGAATTCTTTACAAATGGGAGCCTTACTGGAGGAGAAATACTTTGCGTATTGCGTTTTGCTATATGCAATGTAAGGGATAATTATCTGGTCAATTCTTATGAGGTTTTGCTGTTAGTGAGAAGTCATTATTTAAATAGCAGTTCGAGGTACAGAAGGCATAACGAATTCGGGCATTTTGCCATCGGAAAAGAAAGTTGAAGTAATCTAGTGTTCCCAATTGCCGAGATGGAAAACTCAAGAAGACGTTGTAAGAGTGTAAATACCATTAACCACACGAGACGTAGGTAAATGAGAGGACATGTAACTAGTTGCACAAGCGCTACGTATCAGTGGCGTAGCAGGGAGAAGGGGTAGGGGTGGCTGATCGGGCTTCAGCCCCCCCCCCCCCCCCCCCCCGTCATCCCACCCCGCGAAATTTTTTCGTGCTGTCATGTACCAGAGACCAAAACAGCCACCTGCACCGGATACCATCAGATTTTTTATCTATAATTCCTTTCCACAGTGGAAAAGACAATTCGATGCGAACATTGCTGATTTTGGCTGGCTGTCCTCGCTACGCTATGGCACCCCTACACCCTGCAAACAGAGGTGTAGTGCCATGGCTTGCCATTTTGCAACGCAGCGACACACTTAATAAAGGACTCCACTCTCTAACGCTGAGCCGTGCTACCGCGAAGGAATAACTATCGTTGACTAGGCAGGAGGTCGGGATTAAGCTATAAATGCGGTATTGTGAATACACCGTTGCAGCGGGGATAGTTTGAACGTGAAATGATTATAGCGTGCTAGCGGATGGCCCAAAAATTGGGTGGTCGTCTTTACCATGCAGCTATCCAGAGACATCTCGCTCTCTTGCCCCTGTACGGACAGCGGGGCGGGGGTATCGTTTCCGACACTGACTTCATCGACTTTTTACCTAATGCCCATAACACACGGGCAGCAAGCACAGTTATTCACACAAAGCCCATTTCGCTGCTCTGAATGACCCTTTGCAGAAAAGTTGCACCGATAACACACGGCACCGCACTCAGCTCCTTAGGTGGTGCATGGCCTCCGCGATTAGCTGCGGTTTCTCAGATGAGCGCAACAAAAAAGAGACTGCGAGAAACAAAAAACAGACGCTGCTCGTTAAATCAGCAGGAGAGAAAACAGTAAAAAAATACGCTGTTGTAGTTGGGGCTTTTGTTGACGGCGCCATCTGTGCATACTACAATGCAGAAAACTATAAAGCAAATGACACTGGCGGAATTCAACATGGCGGCGCTTGCTACTTCATACGGGCGTAGAAAGAGTGACGTCACTGCCTCAGCAGTGCATTTTTGAAAGACACGCATATTTCACAACATCACAGAGGGGCTTCGGCGGCACCCACGGAGCCTTCGTTGAAAGGCTGCATTGTTGAGTAGTCGATGTGGGATCTGGTTTCCCGAAATGGAGCATTGGCTGGAGTGTTTCAGTGTTTTCATATTTGAAAAACACTGAACCGATGATCCGGCTGAGTATTCAGAAGCAACTGCGCCGTACTCGTCAATGCACTCTTCTACGCATGCCATTAGCTCGTTGTCTGGCAAGGCACAATGCAAATGATTGATGTCAAAGGAGCAAGCTAATAAGCTGCTGTAATTGAAAATTGTAAAATCACGATTTCCTGGGAGCGCTCAACCAATAATGGGTTACCAATATTATTTTATCCTGAGCAGCTGCTGCTGCCACGTCTCTATTTCTGTGAGTAATACCATTAATGTGCACTCGGGTTTGTGCGTATTCGTACTAAACATGATTTGAAGACCATCTGGCTATACATTATCTATTTCACAGAGCAACTTACTCTGTTGCGTCCTTGTCTGCCTGCGCGAATTATGCTTGCGAATTCAGTTTACCAGCAAGCCCAAAAAATGCCAATGCTAAAATTACGCTTGTACATCTTGGTGCATTCGCAAAACTCAAAAGAATGATGAAGTAGGTATCTGTACGGTATCTTTTGAGAGCTTTAATAAGTACAATGTGTCAAAAGAAACATATCAGAGAATGTTTTCTGACGCAGTTGTCCTATGAGGATGACGATTTCGTTGCTAACATAAATAATTGTTCGTACGGTCACAGAATATGTTTTTGAGTCCTTGTGCATTCGGAAAAAAGAAAAAAAGAAGGTAATTCTACAGAGACATTTGGCTTGAGTAGCCGTGTATTTTTAGATTGTTATATTTTCGTTCTGAGCACCGTAGATCACAGAGGAAAATGGTTATATTTTCTTTATGAGACCCATAGATGACAGAGGAATAAAATTGCCTTTCATGTTAGAGTTCGATAAAGAATCCAATGTCGCGTGAATAATAATATTTGTTTAGAAAACACGCATAGCTGCTGAAGGCTGAATTTTCATGTATGGTTATATAGTGATGACCTCAGAAAAGCCGCGATTGAAGAAGCTTTCTTTAAATTAATCTGCATAAATAATAGGCAGAATTAGTAATCTTGGAAATGACTGAAAACAATTAGCGTACCAAATGGGGCACCGAAGAACTGAGCAGGATATCAGAACACTGGAAAAACAAATAGTACTACATGTTTAGATTAGCAAAGGCAGATCCTATGGAAGTGACCGCGGCTTGCCGTAGGTACGAAATACACTGAATAATATATGACCAACACCGCATGAACATTGGGTGAGCTGTGATATCAGCGATAATAATGGACTAGGATTGTTGACTGGGCACGTTAGTGCAGCCTAAAGGACAGTGGTCTGCGCAACTGAATGGGACATAACAGACAAAGAGACTCACTGGAGTGCACTAGCAAATATCAATTTGTTCCTTTGTTAGCAAGTGTTAGCAGGATGATATTGGATGATATTGTTCACCAAAGTGAACAAACAATAAGGAGGATTAGCAAACACTTTCCGGTGCTATGTCTCTGTGACAAGCTCGACTTTTTATCGGTGGAACATCTCCGTGCGCGTTGTTGCTTAAAGCGATAGAACGAGAGATGTGTGCGATCGCATTGTATTAATTTTTTTAATTTCAAAAATATAAAACAATCCTAAGTGCTCCTATTTAGGTTTTAGGGTTATTCTTGCAATACTTTTTTTCTTATTGCGCAACAAGTCATTGGTATGTACTGATACAGGTTTTTGGAAATCTGTGGTCTTCCTTTCTTTATTACTCAGCGATAACCGAGGCACATCTTCGCTTGTCTTTCAACCTCAAGTCCTGGAGGAACACCTGCGAATTGATTAAAATGTAGATTCAGCGTATTGAAATTAAAACAAAGCAATTGCCAATTAGGATCATTATTGCTATTCGAGCAATGGCTCCAGAATTTCCCATTTTTGTCTTACGAATACTTCAGCTCCCGCCCCTTGCCAAGTTGAGATTTTTGAATATTAGTTAATAAGATTAGCTTCTCTTGTGACAGTGAAAGCGGTTACAGCTACAAGAAGAGCCATAAATGTAGCCTGCTCAAAATTCGGGAAAACGTTGAAGAACTGTTCTTCAACGTTTTCAACGTTTTTTGATTAGAAAGGATCGACTCAATATGTGTGTTTTCCCAAGGGCCAAACTACTTTTTTACTTTTTTCACTGAATAGCTCTAAACCTCATAAACATTTGCAAAACAACTAAAGCCCTCGCTATAGTGGCGGCAATTGATAGGTATTGAACAAATAAGGGACACCCCATTAAACAAACAATTTGTTCTGTTATAGTATTTTCACCTCCATGATCATACTATTAGCATTTCGACGTCGGTCTTTGTGAGCTGCGTTAGTGCCTCGGCTATCCGTGAAAAGTCTTTGACAAAGCGTCTGTAACAGGCGCACAAGCCGAGAAATCGGCGTACAGCCTTCTTGTCGGTGGGCGGCGGGAAAGCGGTGATGGCAGCTGTCTTCTGCTGGTCCGGGAGCATTCCAGTCTTGATCACGTGACACAAGAAAAGAGCTCCTGGTACGCGAAGCGGCAGTTTTCTGGCTTCAGGGTGAGCCTGGAGTTCTTGATTGCTTGAAGTAATGATTGAAGTCTCTCGAGGTGTTCGTCGAAGCTCGAAGAAAACACAACGACGTCGTCCAAGTAAACAAGGCAAGTCTGCCACTTCAAGCCAGCTAATACAGTATCTATGACTCGTTGGAAAGTCGCAGGTGCCGAGCAAAGACCGAAGGGCATGACCTTGAACTCGAACAGGCCGTTCGGTGTTATGAAGGCAGTATTTTCTCGGTCTCTCTCGTCGACTTCGATTTGCCAGTAGCCCGTCTTGAGGTCCATCGAAGAAAAGTACTTCGCGTTGTGGAGTCGATCTAGGGTGTCGTCTATACGTGAGAAAGGGTACACATCCTTTTTTCGTGATTTTGTTCAGGCGACGATAATCGACGCAGAAACGTAGGGTCCCATCTTTCTTCTTCACTAACACCACGGGTGATGCCCACGGACTCTAGGACGGCTGGATGATGTCGTCGCGTAGCATTTCGTCGACTTGTTTGTTTATGGACTCACGTTCTCGCGTCGAAACTCTGTACGGGCTCTGACGAAGTGGCCTGGTACTTTCTTCTGTTGTGATGCGATGTCTTGCGACCGGTGTCTGCCGAAGTCTGGACGACGATGAAAAAGCAGTCCTTGTATTGCAGGAGCAGGGTATTGAGCTAATCTTGCTTGACCTTCGGAAGGCTCGGGTTGATGTCGAAATCTGGTTCGGGACATCGATTCGTCGAAGCAGGTTCGGCAGCATTGGAGAGGGCGGAAGCATTGCAGGCGGCCACACATTCGTCGATGTAGGCAACCGTCGTACCAATGTTGAGGTGCCTATATTCGTGGCTGAAGTTTGTCGGCACTACCTTTGCTTTACCGTCACGCAGCTCGGCTATACCTCTTGCGACACAAATTTGACGGTTCAGGAGTAGGTGCTGATCGCCCTCGATGACGCCTTCGAGGTTCGCAGGTTTTTCGGTGCCGACGGAAATAATGACGCTGGAGCGCGGTGGAACGGTCACCTGCTCTTCTATCACATTGAATGCATGGTTCCCTGGCGTCGCGTGCGGCGGGAGTGCTTTGTCTGAGATTAGTGTTATCGACTCAGACCTCAGGTCGATGACGGCGCCGTGGTCACTTAGGAACTCCATAACAAGTATCACATCCCTGGAGCAGTTTTGTAGGATTACAAAGCTCGCAGGATAAGACCGGTTATTGATGGTGACTCTCGCCGTGCAGACACCAATCGGCGTTCTTACTTCGGTCTTTAGTTTCTTCAGCTTGGTGGTAAATGGCCCACTGACGACGGAATAGTCGGCCCCAGTGTCGACGAGAGCGGTGACATTGTGGCCGTCGATGAGAACGCCGAGGTCGCTAGTTCGCCGTCTTGCGTTGCGGTTGCGTCGCGGCGTCGGATCACGTATGCGTCGATTTGTTGCGGTTCTTCTATGCTGTGTCGTCAGGTCTTCTTCGGTCTGCGGGGTTTCGTCGGCAGGGCTTCGTCTGCTTCGCGTCGTGTTCTGCAGCTCTCATCGCGTTGTCGTCGGCGGCGGCCGCGGAGGATCTTCGGCATTTCGTCGTACAGCAACCGCACCTCCATCGGTTGCTGCCCTTAGTTTCCCGGATACGGGCTAGGTGACCGGCCCCGGTTTGGGCCAGTGTACTGCTGGCGGTATGGTGACATGTAGCGGCCAGGCGACGGCGAGCGGGAAGGTCGTCGTTCTTGCCACTCTGTTCCGGTGAGGTAGTCGGCGATATCGCGAGGCCGTTCGCCTGGCTGCGGGCGCGGCGCGCTGACGGCGAATCCTCGTAGCCCAATCTGTCGGCACAGACAGCGGCGGTACGTGTGGCCGGCCTCCCCGCAGTGGTAGCAGAGCGGGCGGTTGCCAGGGGCGCGCCAAACGTCGGTCTTCCTCGGCGTGTAACGCTGGCCGACCGGCGGGTGGTATGATGTCGATGCTGGCGGCGGTGGTGCCTGGCGGTGGAACTGCTGTGGCGGTGCGGCGTCTTGACGTGGGCGAGGAGGGGGGGGGGGCGCGTTGCGTCGGGCTCAGCAGCATAGCTCATTGCTTGCAGCTGCGGCGGTGCCGGCTGAGGAACACCCAGTCACTGTTGGGTCTCCTCGCGTACAACGTCAGCAATCGACGTCACTTCGGGCGGTGCCAAAAGTGCGAGCTTTCGCAGCTCCTCTCGCACGATGGCTCGGATCGTTTCACGCAGGTCGTCGGAGCAGAGTGGTTGGACGTCTGCGTACGCTGGCGTCGAGTGGCGATTGAATTGTCGGGTGCGCATCTCCAGCGTCTTTTCAACCGTCGTCGCTTCGGAGATGAATTTCTGGATAGTACGCGGTGGGTTCCGCATGAGACCCGCGAAGAGCTCCTGCTTTACACCTCGCATGAGGAAGCGAACCTTCTTGTCTTCCGGCATTTCGAGGTCGGCGTGGCGGAAGAGTCTGGTCATCTCTTCTGTGAAGAGCACCACGTTTTCGTTTGGTAGCTGCGAACGGGTTTCAAGCAGCGCTTCGACCCTCTCCTTGCGGATGACGCTCGTGAATGTAGCGAGGAACCTGGTGCGAAATGTGTCCCACGTTGGCAGGTTTCGCTCTTGGTTCTCGAAGCAGGTGCGAGCGGCGTCTTGCAAGGCGACATCTCGAAGCTTGTCTTCGCTGGTCCAGGCATTGAAAAGTGCGACTCGGTCGTAGGCTTTGAGTCAGCTTCCCGGGTCTTCGAACGACGATCCGCGGGAAGTTGGCGGCTCCTTGGGCTGCCGAAGAAGGATGGGCGCAGGCTGCACGCGGTCGGCCATCGTCGCTGTGGTCGGTGTTGGGATCTGCGGCTGCCTGGGTTTTTCGGGAAGGAGCCCGTGATCTGGCTGCAGTCCCTGCTGCCTGCGGCTTGTCCGACGATCCGGGTTTTCCTTACCGTCGTCCTCGTCGCGGCTTGGGCTTGGGTCAGCGCCCCGCGGTGGCGTCCGGATCATGAAGCAGCACCTCCACCAGATGTCACGTGGGTTGTGACGTCGATGAAGACCGCAGGCGAGGTGTCCAAGATGAAACTCTTCATTTGGCCGAACTTTAGGACGAGAAACGAAAAGTTAATTTACAGCAATACACGAGGTACGCACTGATAGCGGTGAACAGAGCGTCGACCGTAGATCAACTGACGAGCGGTGAAGCGCGTCGGCATTTATACACGTGCCGTCGAATATTCCAGCGTTATCGCTGGTTGTCGCGCAAACTCTAGAATACGCTCGAGTGTTTGCGTTTTGCGCGAAATCCTAAGAAAACGATCTACAATAATCGCGAAGGTTCTCGAACAATGAGGCGCGGTTTGCGCTGAGCGTTGCTGAGTCTTTGTGGGCGAAAACCGAATACAAAAAAAAAAGTAATAAGAAACGCACGTGGCTATATATATATATATATAATATATATATATATATATATATATATATATATATATATGCCGTTGGCGACGGAGAAGCCCGCAGCGAGTGTCCGTATTCATGAGACAAAGTTAACGAGCTCGTTTCGCAGAAATTCTGGCATCGGCGTTGGTGTCTTTGGTTATGAGCGAAAAATTATCTTGTTCGCGACCGAAAAACAGAGAAAGATAAAATTACAGTAAATTATAAAAACTAAGGTTCGAGTGAGAATCGAACCCAGGCCGTCTGTGTGGCAAGCAGGTTTTATACCATGACGCCACGATGTTGCTTGAAACTGCGTTGGAACCAAACGCTATATGAATGTCATGTAGCGGAACAAGTGTCTTTAACGTATATAATATTGCGCTGCAGAAGCATAGAATCGAACCAGGCCCCAAAACATGTGAATTGCGCAACGAGTGGGTGTTTTAAAGGCCCACCCATTACAAAGCGCTCAGGCATACTTAATCATCATCAGCTGCAAAAGCATCAGCAAAGTGAGCAGCTGCGTAGGTTCGCGTGTTGCCTTACGGAAACGTAGTGGGCCCTTCACTGATTCGTGAAAGGAAGAATTATGGCATAGTGGGCACTTAACAACTGCACTTGCAGTAGGCATTCTAGAATAGTTTGAAACAGCCAATAATACGCGCGCAGTGAATCGCTTCTTTACGGGACGGTTGAGGCTTGCACCGAGAAACGAAGCCAGGCTAGCAGAAGGCGACGCGCACGGGGCCGCATTACGCTATCGCATTCTACTCTTGAAGGCGAAGCTCAAGCGTCCTCCATGCTTTAACTATATATTTTCTGGTGCAATAAAATGTAACCATGCCCCTGGATAAAAACAAAGTAGTAGTATACCAGCAGCAGAAAAATAGCATTTGTTTTTTACACAGCCTAACCCCATCCAGTGCTTTGCCGTCCAAACGTCAAGAATGTAAAAAAAAAAAGCGGAGACGTTACCGCTAGTATTCCAAGTTTAGAGTTCGCGATTGATCTTGGGAAGTCCTATCTTGAGCTAGGAAGCGCACTGACCGGGTGTGAACTTTATTATACGCACCTTATAGTACAGATTGCTTTTTTTTTTCAGAAGTGATCAATTTTATTGGGTTCAAGTTTCGTTGCTGTTTGCGGCAAAATATTCAGGAGCAATATTAATTTAATGGCCTGTCTGCTTTTTTTATGTGAAACGCCGTAAAAAAAGGATAACTAAGAATTAATGAAAACCGCGACATTCAGCGAAATTCTGATTGAGAATGACGCCTGGTGCGCGCAAACGAGCATGCGTCAAGGTGACACGGGGCGACGTGCGCCTGGGAGTATACATATATGTAGTGTTTGGTTTTAGCGTCAACGCAACTTGATGAACCTGGTGTCGCCAACTTCCTCCGCCGCTGACTCAGGTGAACGCTGCGCCGGACAAGCCATCGTTCCTATTATAGCATTTCGCGGTTATCGCTATTTCTTATTTCTTATTTTTTTTCGCCGTTGCTAGTCAAAGAAAACGGAACCGGTAAATAAATTTTAATGTTTCCGAAAATGTATTGCCGCAAGCGGCAATACAATCGGATATTTTGTAACAAAACTACAGCCCAATGAAACAGGTCAGTTATAAAAGAATCACGCTAAAGAATATAACACTCATGAAATGAGCCGGCATATTAAAGAGCTCAGCTATCGCCTGCGCAATACCTTGAGGTCCAATGATTAGAATACGTATAAGCTCATTTTTTCTTTGATGCGAGAGACAATTTGAAACTAAGCAACCTCCGATATGTATCATCTCTGGTAAAAGCAAATTAAACACATACTTTTTCAAACAGCGCCGAAAGAAGACACCGAGAATAGAACACACAACACAGGCTTTGTGTTGTGTGGTGTTTCTGCGCTGTTTGAAAAACTATGTGTACGTACCAACGAGCCCGCTTAACCGTAATCTTGACGTAAACTAAACCATTAAAGAAATGCTAGTTTCTATACCCCAAAGCCGAAGGTGAGCATTTTACGTACCCCCCCCCCCTAAGAAAACAAAGAACAATGAACAAAGAGAAGAGATAAAACGTAAAGTTATGCCATTGGCCCAATGAGAGAGAGAGAGAGAGATAGCCTGGTTTGTTGGCCTGGTTTGTCGCCTGGCTTGCTACTGCAGGTGTCGGGTCATGACTATGATATATAGGATGATCACATATGCAGACAAATAGTACTTACAGTCACCAACGCACATATATACACAAAAGGGTCCTTCACAAGCTTTCGTTAAGTCGAGTGTTCCTCGGGAACACCAACAGCGCTTTCGTGTTGGCTAACTTAGCCTGCTACTACAAAAGTTCCAAGCAATCAGGCAGAAAAGAAACGGTGCAGTAAAAGAAGACAAACACCATGCACGTTCTCATACATACAAAGTGCACAAACACAGAATTTCTGGGTAAGATCAAAATGCTCGTTATCACTTGTAACGTCGAATAATTATTCGAACCGTTTGAGTGCCATGGAAACCAGACAAGGCACTGTCGCGATTCCGATTTTCTATCCTTGCTCCGAGCAAAACAACGTAGCATATTTTTACAGAGATATCGTTACGAAACAATCTACAAGATCAACAGAAAAGGCGAGGTATTATAATCTAACTTGCCGAGACAGCGTAACAGACATTGCTTGCATGTTTGATAACAGGAATGGGTTCCACGTGAATTATTTGAGTTACGAGGGCGAGGGGCTAGGCAAGTTTTATTGCCCCTGCAACACCACTGTTTCTGTGCACTTGAGCTCCTCGTGTCAGGCTGAGGTGGTTGTCTGCGCTTACGCCAGCCTGCAACATTGAAAGAATACACTGTCTCACATGACTCACATCACGTGCAAACGTTTTATCTAACTCAGTCCACTTTGCCGCCACCTCCCGCTGCCAAACTGCTAGAAACTACTTAAAAGCTACCCATTGTTTCTGGTGATCGGAAAATGGGAACATAATTGGAGGAACATAGCGTGTATTGCCTGTTCTAACACACTTTAGGCGATATGTTTTCCCGTTAGGGATTGCAATATTTTCCTCTTTTTGGGAAGCGCAATGTCCAACTAGCAGTTTCAGATAGAGATGACTTTAATAGAGCTGGGTGTTTTGCTATCAGAAAACACCTGAGTAGAACCAATCGCGCGCATGTGACACGCAGACAGACGTTGAAAGAATGTGAATAAGGGACACCGCAAGGGGCTGTCCTTTCTCCCATCCTATTTAATATCGCCATGATACATCTACCACGTCAGCTGGCGGGCATAGAGGGCATTCGCCATGCCCTTTATGCAGATGACATCACGGTTTGGGCAACACAAGGGAACTTGGGTAACATTGAGGACAGCCTGCAAGAAGCTGCAGAAATAGTACACACCTACGCGGCGCGCTGCGGGCTCCAATGCGCGCCCAAAAAGTCTGAATTCCTTCACATCAGATGGATGTGTAAAGACAACACAGATATCTCCATCACGCTTCCTACGGGCCCAATCAGACGAGCGGAGGAGATTAGGGTCCTTGGCCTATACATTCACCAACAGCTCCGATTTAACACAACACTGACCAAACTTAGGAAACTAGGTGACCAGGTGGGTCGCATGACCCGCAGGGTCTCCAACAAGAGGGGGGGGGGGGGGACTTCGGTGCAAAGATGCGTTGCGGCTGGCGCACGCTTTTGTAACCAGCAGGGTTATGTACTCCATCCCTTACCTCTACCTCCGCAAACATGAGGAAGAAAAAAAATCGAAGCAGTCATTAGGAAGACGTTAAAGAGGGCTCTTGATCTTCCGATCTCTACATCCAACTGCCGTATCAAGGCTTTGGGTGTGGTGAACTCATATCAGGAGCTTAGGGAAGCCCATATCCTCAACCAGTATACACGGTTGGCCCAAACAAACTCTGGCCAAAGTCTACTTGCGCGACTGCATATAAAACATGACTTCCACCTACAGGAGCGGGTCAAGGTACCAGAACTGTGGCGCACAGCCCTTCTGGTTCGACCTCTCCCCAATAAAATGGACAGAGATGAACACACCGCACGACGTGAGGCGCGCGCTCGGGCGCTGGAGCTACAATATGGACAGAAGAGCGGTGTCTACTACGTGGACGTTGCTGGCCCAAACCCCGAGGGGTGGTACACAGCCGCTGCTATTCACGAAGGAACACAGGTGGATGGGCTAACCTTTAGGGCGTATACTGTAACACAGGCTGAAGAGGTCGCCATTGCCCTTGCGGCCTCTCACAGTGATTCCAGATGCATTATTACGGATTCGCGGGGCGCGTGTCGCAACTACGTAGCAGGGTACATCTCACCCTTAGCCTACAAAATCCTGCGAAACTGCATAAGGGACGCGGACCCTCACCCGAAACGTATTATTTGGATTCCGGGTCATCAGCGATTGCGGGGAAATGAGGCTGCAGATGCGGCTGCCCGAGCGCTCATTTCCGGGTTTCCTCCGTCAATCCCAACGGAGACAGACGGGGAGAGTTACCCTCTCCTCCGGTATAGGGAAATTCTGGAATATTATAAGGAAATTCATCGCCGCTACCCTCCTCCTGCAAAGGGGTTGAAGAAAGCAGATGAGCGCATCCTGTTAAGACTCCAGACTAACACAATGTTATGTCCTGCAATCATAAAAAAAAAACGCCAGGCCTGCGCTGAAACCGCAGCACAGTCGCAGCGAAAGCTGGGAGCGCGGCGCTTCTAGAGCCCGTTAAGCTCTCTTGGGGCTACAATACAAGTACACTAGAAAGGTACCCACTACGCTATAAATCACAATTTTTGTGAAGTTGGGAAGCACCTACTAAGCCATTATTCGTCATTCTGCGGAGAAGCGAGGCACCAGCTACACGTCTGTAAGGCATTATGTGCACTTTGTTGACGCGACGACTGATGACGATGAAGAATTAAGGCTCAGCCCTTTGTAATGGGTTGGAATCTTAAATGGCCCACCAGTTATGTAATTTGCATTGGGTGACGCCCGGTCGTTATTTCCCTCTCCCGTAATGCTGTAAAACATAGGTTGACGTGGGAGAGAGACAGAGGGGGGTCGAAGAACTTTACTGAGACCCCAAGGAAATGGATCATGCGCTTATGGGCTTCCTTGGCAACCAATAGACGTCAGACTCTGGAGTTTCCAAGATGTGTGGCGCCACCTGTCGGAGAAGTATTGAGTAGTGCACAGACCGACTCTCACGCACAGTTTGCTATGGGACCAGGTGCAACTAGCAAGTGCGAAACAACGATTGAGCTTAATATCGCGTGTGTTTGCGCATTTAGCACTCAGAACGAGAGCTGTGAATTGCTCTCCGCTAGTCGGACGCGCCACCGAGCCGTCGTGAAGTGCTTGCTGGATCACTCGCCTGAACGACGGCGAAAACAGCAGCAGACGAGAGCCCTCCGCACGCTACGAAGAAGCTCCGCAAAAGACGCACTGTTGCGTTGTGAATTGCCACGGACGTAAAAGACTGAATAACAACGTTCAGTTTACCGATTTCCATAGTTGTCGTACGAAGAAGAAAGGCGAGAGCGCTGGATACGGGCCGTTGCGAGCGTGTTGGGTAAGCGAAGTACCCGCGTTCTCCACAGCCGGTGGCATGAATGTGTGGCTCTGCTGTTGTTTTGCGTAGCCCTGATGCAAAACCGTGGTAACCTTGACTATGAAGCTCAGCAGAGGCTCTGACCGCGGTGCTTGTCGTGTAACACGAAGTGAGCAGCTAGAGGCAGACTGGAGACGCGTGATACGCACACCGCGACGAGTTCGTCGTCACAACACAGCATCGCGGACGTACGTACGTTTTGAAGGCTCAGAGTTCTGGTTCTAACTAGCTAACGCCACGTGCATCATACAAATAAATCGCAGAATGTTGGTCGTGACCCCCTTCAGGTTTGTTTCGCCCGTGTCCTCCGCGGTTGCTGTAGCTATCTCGGAGGCCACGGTTTTGCCTTTGGTTGTACCCCGCGAAAGTGGACACGCACGTATCCCCATTTGCAGTACATACAAACGGAAGACGACCGTCAAGAGACCATTTGAGGATGCGTAATAAAACACTCCAATGCACAGGAAGCGAGAGATGAATTAAGGGAGAATGCAACTGAAAAGGCGGATTCGCCCCTGATGAACCGAGTTTTGCACCACTGATCGTAAGATGCATAGCTAAGTAAATTGATCGTGTATGTAGGTACTTTATCGCTGTGGCATACGTATATACCCGATTTTAACGCATTTGGGCTGAGAACGGATGTCGGAGGGCTTGCCTCGAACTCGGTGTCGTGTAATGCTCGCTTGTACTTGCGAGTTGCAGCGCGCGGAAATAACTAAAACTTATTTTGCATTGTACTCGCACTTCGCTTTGATCAGCTTCCTTTGTTTCTGAAGCGTGGATTGGCGGAAGAAGCTTTCCAGGTCCTTGATTTTCAGGAAACCGCGCCTCGACACCAACGAAAGAGGAGGGTTATATTGCGGCCTATGCACATTCGCTTGCGGGCGGCTCTCTTCACTACCCAGTTAGTGCCAGGGCTACGATGAGGGCGCTGGTGGCGGTGTTTTTCGCAGAGCCGTCTGGGCAGAGTCTGACGTCTATACAAGTGCACTTGCGAGGAACCCACTACGCTATAAGTCATTCTAATTTTTGAGAAGTAGAGCAGCAGGCACTGTGCCATTTTTCGTTATTCTACGGAGAGCGTTGGTACCTGCTATACGCATGTAAGGCATTATGCGCACTTTGTTGATGCTGTGCCTGATGACGATGAAGAATTATGGCAGAGTCCTTTGTAATGGGTTGGAAGCATTCAACAACATACTCGTTGCGCAATTCGCATTGTGTGACGCCTGCTTACAGAATTCGCGTTGTGCGACGCTTGGTGCTTATTTTGCTCTTCTACCACGCTATATTGCATATGCTAATGTGGTTCCTTCCCGACATGAAGCCTGTATAGGACCTTTTTGCAAAGGAGTTTCAAGCACCGGCATGGCTCAGAGGTTGAATACTGGGCTCCCACGCAGATGGCCCAGGTTGGAACCTCGTTCCATCCTGGAATTTTTTTCTTATTTCGTTTTTTTTCTTATTTCGAGCGATACTGGTTACGGACACCGGCGGCGGCGGCGGCGGCGGCGGCGGACAACTACGGCGCCAAAAACGGCCGATGAAATGATCTCATAACAGCTTTCGCTGTAACATTTCGACCCTACGGTCACAGGACAGTGCCGGCACTGTGGGGAGGTGGTGGACACCTACCACATGGTGTGGGCCTGTCAAAACAACTCAGCCCTTACTCCTCACCCGAACCCTACCCGAGAGGACTGGGAGGCGGCCCTGCTCGGCTGCTCAGACCTTCAGGCCCAACAGGCCTTGGTACAGAGAGCCAGGGCGGCGGCTTCAACCAATGGGGTCCCGGAATAGAGACTCCACCTAGTCTGTAGGAACCTCTAAAGAGGTCCCACGCCTCTCCTTGTAAATAAATGCTTTTCACCACCACCACCAGCCACTGTTAGAGGTAACACGACGCACGTGGCCGCGCTCATCGGACCACCAAGCGGGCGCCGCGCGAAGTACTGCGGCGCAAGCGCAATCAGCGCCAGAGGCGCAGCTATAGCTTCGCGTCGTCTGCTACGGCTCCTCCAACTTCGCCGCACGCGCAATGTGGTTTGGCCGCTCGCGGCGAAGTGGGAGGAACCGTAGCAGACGACACGCAGCTAACTCCTTCTCTGGCACACATTGCGCTTGCGCTGCCATACTTCCCGCGGCGCCCGTCGTGGCGCTCCGTAAAGCGCGGCCGCCTGCTGCGTGTTACATCTAACAGTGGCCGCGCCAAAACACTTAACTCTATTGGCCGCGAGAACGACCCATAGGTGGTAGCACCGTCGCCGCGTTAGTGTGGAGAGGCCTTCGGCGGCGCGTATACAAATCCACACAGCGGCGCTTCGTTGTGAGTGGTTTGAGCCAATTGTCGGCGAATGAAATGCGCTGATTGCTGCTTACTGGAAATACGTATATACGCTTTTCATTGTTGAATCGATGCACAAAGATCATCCAAAGTTACTATTACTAGTAAGAGAAGCGCAATCTGCCGATGAAAGGGATGCTCGGCCTGGATGACAGTCTGCGCTTACGCACTATATGACGTTTTTGGTTGTTTTATCATACGTGTTTAGCTTGTGTTCTGTGGACTATGCACTGCTGTAGCACTACTGAACTACTTGTTCATTCGTATACCAGCCCATATTCCTGTGCAATGAGTTCAGTAGCACTGTTCGCGCGAATACGCATACGCATTTGTTTTTATTGTTCTGTTCTGAACAACTGTAGGACAGTTGATAAGTTTAGTCAGAAAAGCTACGGGATTGACAGCGCTTTAGCGCCACGGAGACGTTCAACGCGTACGCACTTGTTCTTGCTCCAGTAACAGAATAAAAAGATAAAAGTTTAGCACAGAGCGTTGATCGATCGATTGATTGATCACGTGCACGACAGTGATGCAACAAACGTCCGGTTATTTTATGGAACAAGTGTCTTTACTTTGTTTTCACATTAAACATGTCCGCTGCCTTCCATCAATTTCTAACAAGTCCACAAAAACACACAAGATAAGGTAAAAAAGGATGAGGTTCTGCGTGAAATTGTACGACATAAATGTAAGGCACGCCGTCGGGATTAATGTTCAACATTTGGGTTCTTCAAAGCGTACCTAAATATAGGCACACGGTGGTTCTGCATAAATTGCTCCGCAAGTTAAAATGGCGCGCGGCAACTCCGTTTTATCACTGCCGTTTCATTCCATTGTCTGTTTTTTTTAGGGGACACATTGAGTACCGAAGTGCCAGACTTCACGTGATAGAAATATTTTGCTGTAGCGGGACCACTACAATAAAAGGACATCTGAGGCACAACTAAAGCTCATCGCATAACCGATGAACCACAGTGCCGCAGTTATACACCTAGCAACAACGCGAAAGTGCATGGCCTAGATGCTCGTTTTCGATGGAGGCGATAATCCTTCCGGCCTGAGTACTTAGATTTCGGCCTCGTGATCTTGACCGAAAAAAAAATTCTCTGGCAATGCTCGCGCGTCAATGTTACGAAGGGTGTCGTTTATTTCTTGTTCATTTTGTTCTGCACACGATTATGCACCTCTATTGCAGGACGCCCAATGTACTAACCGAACACTTAACTATTCTGTTCCTGTTTGACTACACTAAGCCGTGCACGCATGGTTTACGGATGTGCTGCTCTCATTTGCGTTATCATATGCCATATGTCTTTAATGTATATGTTCCCTCAAACTTATTCGCGCCATATATCGTTCACCAGCACGTTCACCTCACGTGCATGGGGATGCAAGAAACCGCGTATTTTACTCGATCGCCTTGTTTCACTCCAGCGTTATTTACTGCACAACCACACAAACACATGAAAGTCGCTTGAGCACATATGCTCAAGCGACTGAAACTGAAAATTGTATATACCGCATTCAAACTTTCGCCCAAAAGGCGCGGCAATGACAGCGATAGCAATAATATATACCTATATAAGTAAAGTTCGTACTTATCAGGCAGACATGCGTACCAGTTCAATCTAGTTTACTCATTCGGAGGTACACTCTCAAATGGTCGTTAAGGGTGGCTCTACTGAGAGTACAGAGCCTCGGTGCCGCGCATAGCAAGGAATGGGTGCTGCCATAACTTCCAAGTACATATATTATATGGTGTACTTGCTCATTTTATTTTGCAGACAGCGCAACTGGTCGCATGAAAACAAGCGGGGAATAGACTTGCGGTTGATGGCGTTTGGCTGGCGATGCCTAATCTCTTTACTTGTTTCACGCAAGCAAGAACAAGCTTGACGGAGTTAAATTACTTGAAAAATAATTCAGAAAAGTCGATGCTTGATATTAGGTTAAAAAGCATACTAACCCAATTTGGCTGCACGGCACCTCCCAGAACTGGAGGTCAAAAATAAGTGGGAAAACCTCCGTCCCCGCAAGTGACAGACAACGTACAGATGACATCAGTATGCCGAGCCCAGTCGTGGGATTTCATTTCATGGATTAACTCGTACCAGCTACAGTTGCTATTCGCCACTCCTTACGAAATACGAACTACACAGAACGACGAGCATCACGTGAATGCGCATGTAAATTAAGAAATAATTACGACAAAGCATACTGACTGATAATAAAGTCACTCTCCATAGCTCACCTTCCGCAGCAATGAGCAAAGTAACGCTGACCAGGAGGCAAAGAAATAAAAGTCTCATTTTGAGGCTATATTGTTCAGCAGGTATCTTTTAGTGAAGAATTACTCCCACTACATATAAACTTACATACGTATGCGCCCTTGCCAGGAGTATCCCAGTTTCCACCCAACAAACCTTCTCTATATATTTTGTCTAGCGACATTTGTTCTAAGCAAGCCTTAGACAGCGCAAGTGTTATTTTTGGATACTGCTTTATAATGACGCATACGCAGAATCACAAAAGGCTAAAGTAAGCGCTACAGGCTTCGAAGCACATTATTTTTCAGACAATAGACGAAGAAAAGCCTTCACGCGATATGTTTTTCCACAATTCGTCCACGTCCAGGTACACATAGGCAGCCGTGCATATGAAACTGGCATAATTGTGGTAACACGAACGTTTTCAGCGTATACGCGTCGATTCTTTTCAGGAAAAATCTTATTTTCTTATATTTTTACGACAGAACACACTAGTCCCGCACGCAGGTTGACCAAACGCGTACATTTGCATCGGGGTTACTAGCCCGTGAGCTGGCATTTCGCTCTATTGCCTCGTTATTGTTAGCACCTTTCTTTTTAATAATGGATTTATCAGCGCAGCGCATGGGCTTGCTTCAAAATCCGACGACCTTTCTTTGTTTACATCCAATCTGGAGTTGTCGATACTGGGGTTCATATTCGTGTTGCTGACGGAAGAAGTCCTGTAATCATAGACATGTGCACAGTACGCATCACCATCACCGATCACCACACATCTGTTTGTTGGCTGTTCTTGCGAAGTGCCCAAATGAGGTCATTCTCGGATTGAATTTTTCCTCTACTCACGCCACCCTGATTGATTGTGCAACCGGCGTTCTTCAACTTGAACTGCTTCGGCTTGCTGATGTCCCAGCTTCGCAGCCAAACCTCTTGTGCTCTGCAGATTATGCTTGGCTGTCACCGCAAGCCGCTACGTGTGTGGCCTTGACGACATCACCGCCTCTTCCCGATAGCGACTACACAGTGTCTCCATTAGTTGACGTGCTGTTGGCCCGAAATGTTCTTGTGCCGCATACCCTCGTGAATGTTGTCGACAACTACGTACAGCTCCCGCTCCTCAACTTCAGTAACTCGACCCAAGTTCTAGCGCAAGGCACTTCGTAGGCCAACATATCAGCGCTTGATGCATGTAACATCGTGGCATTACACAAAGAAGATTCCTCGTCTGGTATTGCAGCCAGCTAAGCAAGCACCCCCTCCCCCGACGAATTGGATAAAATGATTGCGCCTAAACTTCTGTCTAGTCAACCTGCGCAACTTTGCCACGTTTTAACGACCTATAAGGATATCTTCGGCTTCGATGACCGCTCATTAGGTCAAACGTCCTTCGTACGTCATCAAATACATGCCGGCGATGCTAGTCCTGTCAGACCGCGACCATATTATGTGTCCCATTCCGAATGCCAGCTCATACAACGAGAAGTCGATAATATGCTCTCGAAAGGCGTCTTTGAGGCCTTCTCAAGTCCATGGGCATCGCCTGTCGTCTTGGTCAAAAAGAAGGATGGCAGCTGGAGATTTCGCGTCGACTTTCGTGCCTCGAACAAGATAACCCGCAAAGACGTATATCCGTTGCCACGAATCGACGACGCCTTTGACTGTCTTCATGGCGCGTGATACTTCGCATCCATAGACCTGCGCCCGGGTTAATGACAGATTTCTGTCGACGACTTATACCGCGGAAAAATCGCCTTTGTCACACAGGACGGCCTCTATAAATTCAAGGTTATGCCTTTTGGGCTGTGCAACGCCCCGGCGACCTTCGAACGCATGATCGACTCTCTCCTCCGTGCCTATAAATGGTTCATCTGTATCTGCTACCTCGACGATGTCATTGTCTTTTCCCTAACGTTTGAAAGTCATCTAACTCGTTTGTCGACCGTTCTAGCTCTTTTTCGTCGAGCGGGGCTCCAGCTATACTCCAAAAATTGGAATTTCAGCTGGCAACAAATCATTGTGCTTGGTCATCTGGTAAGTTCTACTGGTGACTAGAGTACTGCACGGGCTCGGGCCTACCCGAAAACCCGGGCCCGGCCGCGCCGGGTAAAGAATTTTTTACGGCGTGCCCGGGCCGGGCTCGGGACTGAAGCTGCCGGCTTAGGGTCGGGCCCGGGTTTGAGGTGGCGGCTCGGGTCTGGCCGGGCTTCGACTTTGCTCAGTTCTTAAAGGGACACTAAATTGAAACATTGAATTGGTTTAGACTGATGAAAACTCGACTATGAAAACTCGAATGAAACTAGTTGGTTTAGACTATGAATTGGTTTAGACTATTAAAACTCGAATATCAATCATTTCACCATCATAAGTTTATGAATACAGGAGGGAATTAAGAGCAAAGTTCCATTTTTAATTTCCGCGCGGAAATCTCCATGCGCAAGGTTACAAATTTCAAACTGTATTTGTCGTATTTTTGGGATATTAGCTCTACGAAATTTCCTGAAACTTGGCATGTAAAGTCTATGGCCCCCTCAGACGTCAGTGTACTTAATTTTTACCATCTAGGAACTACGTAGGCCCCGCTAGACGCCGTCGCAATCTATGACGTCACGGTGTCTGTTGCGCAAATTTGAAGGTGGCGTCGCCACCCGCATTTGCTTTTTGCGCGTTTTCGCACTTACCAAGAGTCTTGTCGCGGCGAGTGTGGTGATTTCGGAATTGTAAAAGAGTAATTTACTGATACTATAAAAATCATTTTCACCTTTCGTGTCCCCTTAAGTGTGTTCAACATACGTTGTGCATACATATATGTTTAGCATTTTACCATGAAAGAAAATGCTTTTTTTATGTCGGGCAAGCTATTTGGAGAGCTTTTATGAAGGGCAAGTACTGAACCTCTTTTGCTTCTTGCATATACAGCTACTTGATATATCTGAAACGGGACACCGCCGCCGCCGGTGTCCGTGACCGCTATCGCATGAAATAAGAAAAAAAGGGAAATAAGAAAAAGTTTCCAGGATTTCCTCAGGCTCTCAATAAAGTTAACTCCCTCTCTCTCTCTCTCTCTCGCTCTCCGTTTCTTTGGTTAACGTATGTTATAAAGCATGGTGGGACAGTTAAATAACGACCGGGCGTCACACAATATGAATTACGTAACTAGTGGGTCGTTCAAAGCTCCCAACCCATTACAAAGGACTCAGCCATAATTCTTCATCCCCATCAACCGTCGCATCAACAAAGTGCACATAAACAAAGTGCACATAATTTTCGCCGCTTTTCGCATGGGGTGACCCCCACCTTTACGCCGGAAATAAATTTTCTTGATTCTTGATTCTAATGCCTTACAGATGGTACCTCGCGTCTGCGCAGAATAACGAATAATGTCGTGGTGGGTGCTTCCCAACTTCCCATAAATTATGATTTGTGGCGTAGTGGGTACGTTGCTAATGTACTTGTATTAGTAGCCACAAGAGAGTTTTTAACGGGCTCTAGAAATGCCGCTCTTCCAGCTTTCGCTGTGACTGTGCTGCGCTTTCCGCGCAGGCCTGGAGTTTTTTACCCAATTCGACATGTACCGACTAGCCCAGTCCATCGCCTTGTTCTTTGAATTCGTTATTTTATAGCGCAAATGTTATTTTGTAGTAGCAGTAATAAATTTAATATATTAAATTTATACCTTGAACTAAATGTCAGCTAACTTTACCATTTCAAAGAAGACTTTTTCCTATATCATATATATGGGTCATTTCTGAAGGGCATTTGGCGGCAGGATTCCAAGAACATATCGATACCTATCTAGAAAATGACTAAAATCTGGACACCGATTCTGCATTATAGATTTTTGTGTCACGGATTTGAATCAGCGCATGCTGGCCGCATGGTTTTGCCTCACGAAAAAAATGCTTGAAACCTGTCATGCCTTTGTAACATAAAAACCTACTTTTAAACAAAATAAAAGAAAATGGGTCGTAGACAGTCATGTGGGGGCTGCGGGCCACGTGTTATAGTACAAGAGCTGCATGATGATACTGCCGCAACAGCGTTGGAATGTGCAGGAATAGCGTGGGTTCATTAAACAACGCGTGAGGGGAAAGGCTTGACAAAATATCTGGCTCGAAAAAAAGACAATTAAGAATTCCGTGCCGGGTGATGTCCCTTTACTTCGTACCATATGCATCTAATGACTTATCGTCGAGAAGCTTATTCGCGCATTTATTACCAAACTGGAACGATCCGCGAAAATAGATAAAAATCGATTCCTCTACCTTCTGCCAGTTTTACCCCGCGATATCTAATGACCACCTTCTACCAGTGCAACATCGTTAGGAAGGCATTAACCATTATAATATCTAAAAAATGGCATGGTGCAAAACGTGCATAACATACACTGCTGAAAACTACAAGGAGAAGCCCTCAAAGAGGGGTTTTATAGATGACATTCAAGAGTGGCACCACTTTCGAGAACGAGAGAATTGAAGAGATGAGCTGGACAGCTATGCTCATTCTGCAGAGGTCCCCAAAGAAATCCTGAATTTGCTCCAGTGGTGGGAGTTAAAAACAACGATTGCCGATGCCTTCACAATTCGCAAGGCAGATGCAAGCCCTTTGGGCTAGCGCAAGCAGGGCAAGAAACTTTAGCGCGATAGGTTATGTTATGCAACAGCACGTGGCGTGCTTAAAGCCGCCATATCTAGATAATTTGATTTTTTGCACATTGATATGTGAAGAAATAAACTGTAAAATATGCCCCCAAAAAGTTATAGGGTGATTACGCAAGCTCGAACAAACGATGGCTGGCCGACCTCTTAAATTTATTTCAAAATTTTATATATTATTGCCTGATGAGTGGAAAGAAGAGATCCACAATTTGTTTTGCCGCCATAAATTTTTAAGAAGCACAGGAAATCAATAATGACGGTGAGGTGGAGTGGAGCGCTCATCCGCTCTGCTGTTTTGGCCAAATTTCGTTATGAATTGCACAAAATATATTAAAGTTAGGTAGCTGAAATTTATTTACCTAAATATATGCATGTTTTTGCTTCTGCTCAGGTATTTTTAATTTTTATGTGTAGTGTAGATGTTTTTATAAAAAACCTCAAAAATGGCCCAATGGACAAAATTTTCTTTACTTTGAAGGTCTTTAAATCAAAAAAGCCTTGTAGCAGAGCTACAAAAATTCCGCATTACGTTCTTCGCATGCTTATCTACCAAACTGCCAAATCTTGTATTTATATAACGTTTCAGTAAAAAGATATGATCGGGCTAATTTCAAGAAAACACTGAACAATGGAAACTTCTGACGACAATTAAAAAAAAACCGTTTTTTAAATTTCTTAAACTTTGTCCACTTATTCTCCTCCATATCAGCTTTCAAAATCATTAAAAACATGTTGCATAATGTCGTTGCACTAATAGTTACGGCCCCTCCAATGAGACCCTTAGGCCAGGATGGGCAATTCCGACTTCTTGCCCAGCAAGTGTATAAAATGCAGGCAGGATTGAATTTCGTTTTATTACAAGGCAAGCAGGTACCTAAAAAGGTGCCGCCGGCACTGAAGACGTTAATTTTGAAAATATTTGGTCACTACAGCGGCCACGAGCGCGGGGCTACCGATCAGGCACGCGGGCAGCCGAGATGCTCGTTGTAAGAGACGGCGCAGTGAGAGCTCGTTTTGGTGTCCTCAGACAAATTTAGTTCGAAACAGCAACACCTCTCGGGTGACTTGAACGCACGTGCACCGGTAATCGCAGTGACCTGGTTAATTGCGTCGATTTATTTTTCAGGGGGCATAAGAATGTCATCGTTAAACTGTGCGTTCCATGAAGATCTTTCATTGCAGTGGTAGCAAAAGCACGCGTAGCACAATTAGAGGTGTGCACGGGCTCCGGGTAGCCCGAAAGCCCGAGCCCGACCGGGCCCGCGGGCCGGGCTCGGGGGGGCCGACGTATTTTCTCCTTGGGCCCGGGCCGGGCTCGGGCTACTTGGACTTTTAGCGGGCCGGGCTCGGGCCCGGCGCAAAGCCCGACTCGAGCCCGAAATATAGAGAATGAGCGGGAATTGTTTTCCAGCACGCATACAGCGCCTTTTCCGCGACCGCCCTTTACCGCTTTTCCTTTCCATTCGCTACATTAAACAAAAGGGTACCAGTTAAAGCACTGCCTCTTTTGCACTCCGACAAACAGAGAAGTAACACCACCTGAGCTAGTGACGGCGCCACGCGACTGTTCGTGTTAGATTTAATGCCAAACCCCATATGAGTGAAAATGCACGCGACAGCGACGAGCGACCCGACGTAGATCACCTTCGTGCAAGCTGACGCTTGCATGGGCATACGCCATACACGTGACGGCTTTGGCGAGCGAACTCCATTGTTGCTAGCATGAGGCCGTCTACTTGTATAGCAAAAGTGCCGCGTTGTCGCAGGTATGCAATGCAGATAAAATTCCCAAGCTTGCCAGGCTCGCAAAAAGATATTAGCAATTCCGGCGACGAGTGCAAGCAGCGAACGTAACTTCAGTTCGGCGGGCTACATAATGCAAAAGCGCCGCACTTCGTTGAAGCCGGAATCGTTGGACTGCATGCTTGCTGTTTTTGCACGACAATTTGTAATCCGTGTAATAGAGACTGTTCGTCGTGTGTCGTTTTATCATATTCGACATGCTCAAAATGCCAAATTACCGGAAAACAATGTTTTGTTTTCGCAGCGAACCTTCAAAAAGCCGGGCCGGGCCGGGCCGGGCCGGGCCCGGGTTTGTGTTTTCGTACGTCGGGCCAGGCCGGGCGGGCTCGCAGCCCTTTGCCGTCGGGCTCGGGCGGGCCTTCGACAAAGTCATCGGGCCCGGGCCGGGCTCGGGCTCGGAAATACGGCCCGTGCACAGCTCTAAGCACAAGTAGTCCGTCTCACTGACAGTCACTGATCTTTCCGCCGTTAAATGTTCCTTCAAAGCATTTATGTCTAGGTCGGTAACTCTGCGAAATTTTGGCTTCTTTGCAATAATTAAAGGTTTACTGACACGATTTTGAGACATCGCAAAAGAGACATTTTTTGCTTCGTTGGTATGCAGTGTCCACACACTGAAGTCGGAGAACACGTATAAAATATTTTAATTTGACTTTGAAGTTTTCGTCGCTGAGCACTTGCAAGCCAGCCACACTGCAAGGACATTATCCCGACGAGTCAAGACAGTTCCTCCGAGTTCGCGAGTTCTGCGTTCTGCATGCAGCCTAAATCGTAGAAATCACTGTCAGGGTCACTGGACGACGATTCACTCATCGTTGTCTATGGCACCACGAGCAGATGACGGATTTCCCGCTAGTACGTCGCGAGTTTCTGTATCTCCGTGACGTCACACTGCTATGAAACGACACCCCCTCGATATGGAAACCGAAAGAGTCTTTTTAAGGTGGCGCTAATTAAAATATATAGGATGCATTCCCAGGCACCACAATAGCCGTTTTAGGTTTCTCGACACCAGTATTTTTATTTAGAGCAACAATCCGAATTTTTTAAAAAATTCGTGTCAGAACTCGTTTAAGCTTCTTGTGCTTCGAATGGTAGTCTCCACAATAGACTCATTCGGAGCAATACTTTCTCGTCATGAGACGCACATGAGGAGTAGAGTAAGAGCAAAGCACAAGAACTATCCGCGCCGAATGAAGTGTGAACAGCGCACCGAACGTGCGGCCAGTAGAGGCCATCTGCTGCCGACATCTAATATCGGCAAGCGCATCCGGTTACCGATAGTTTTGCTTTTCTTTCCTTTGACAATCCATATTTTGCTTTGCCACTGGAGCGCTACGTTCATGCTTTCCACTGATCGAAACTGGCGCAGCGCAGTTTCTGTGGCAGCAGAGTGCGTGAAGCGAGCGCTCATAGCTCCCTTATATTTTTCATCTTGCTTCCATCTCCGCCGTGTTATCAGCGCCTAGCTGAGATGCGAACAGAGGGCGGATAGAATAGCGAAGCTCCAGTGCACGTGCGTTCAAGTCACCCGAGAGGTGTTGCTGTTTCGAACTCAGTCGGTCTGAGGACGCGAAAACGAGCTCTCACTGCGCCGTCTCTTACAAGGAGCATCTCGGGTGCGCGCGTGCCTGCTCGGTAGCTCAGCGCTCATGGCCGCTGCAGTGACCAAATAATTTCAAGATTAACGCCTTCAGTGCCGGCGACACCTTTTTCGGTACTGTTGGGCTTTTAATAAAAAGAAATTCAATCCTGCCTGCATTTTATACACTTGCTGGGCAAGAAGTCGGAATTGCCTATCCTTGCCTAAGGGTCTCATTGGAGGGGCCGTAACTATTAGTGCAACGACATTACGCAACATGTTTTCAATGATTGTGAAAACTGATATAGAAGAGAATAAGTGGACAAAGTTTAAGAAATTTAAAAAATGTTTTTTTTTAATTGTCGTCAGAAGTTTCCACTGTTCGGTGTTTTCTTGAAATTAGCCCGATCATATCTCTGTACTGAAAAAGTTATATAAATACAAGATTTGGCAGTTTGGCAGACAAGCATGCGAAGAACGTAATGCGGAATTTTTGTAGCTCTGCTACAAGGCTTTTTTGAGATAACGACCTTCAAAGTAAAGAAAATTTTGCCAATTGCGCCAATTTTGAGGGTTTTTATAAAAACATCTACACTACACATAAAAACTAAAAATACCTCAGCAGAAGCAAAAACATGCATATATTTAGGTAAATAAATTTCAGCTACCTAACTTTAATATATTTTGTGCACTTCATAACGAAAGTTGGCCAAAACAGCAGAGCGGATGAGCGCTCCACTCCACCTCTTCGTCATTATTGATTTCCTGTGCTTCGACAACATTTTTGGCGGCAAAACAAATTGCGGATCTCTTCTTTCCACTCATCAGGCAATAATATATAAAATTTTGAAATAAATTTAAGAGGTCGAGCAGCCATCGTTCGTTCGGTCTTACGTGGAATCACCCTATAGACTCTATATGGTAGCAGTAGATTGATGTATGAAAGGAATGCGGATGCTTATACCTATTTATAGAAGTACACGTGGTGCACGAGGTTTGTTATAATTTCTCTTAAATGCGAAGCATTTAGCGAACTTCTGCGACTTTGAACGTCATTATCTATCTATCTATCTATCTATCTATCTATCTATCTATCTATCTATCTATCTATCTATCTATCTATCTATCTATCTATCTATCTATCTATCTATCTATCTATCTATCTATCTATCTATCTATCTATCTATCTATCTATCTATCTATCTATCTATCTATCTATCCGCCTACGACTTTGCGGTCTCCTGGCCGTTTCGTCAATGATATGTATACCAAAATTGGTATGACAGAAGATGATCGTATGACGAACATAAATGGCAGGTCATAACATGGAAATCATGACATGCATGTGATGAGTGGCATGATTTGCATGCCACGGTGTTTGTGCTCTTGCGGCCGTTTCGTTAATTTTATATATACCAAAATTGGTATGACGTGACAAGGTGCATGACAAACATCAGTGACATGTCTTATGATGAAAATCATGACACGCACGTCGTGTACAGCGTGATTTACATGACATGGTCAACGGGCGCTCGCGGCCGTTTAATTAGACGGACCTATACTAAAACTGATACGACGACACATTTCTGTATGGCGAACACAAATGACATGTGGTAACGTGAAAATCATGACGTATGTCATTTACTCCATGACATACATGCCCCGCTCATGTTGCGCTTGCGGCGGTTTCGCTATCTTGAAATGTACCAAATTTGGTATTCCAAGACGTAACTGTATGAAGAACATAAATCACAGGTGTTGACATGAAAACCATGACATGCATATCACGTACAGCACGATTTACATGCCATGCTCATGGTCCGCTCGCGGCCGTTTCGCTAGCTTGATCTACACAAAAATTGGTATTGCGTGACGTGCCTGTATGACGAACATAAATGACAGGTGGTAACATGACAATCATGACATGAATTTCATGTTGAGCATGATTTACAAGCCGCGCTCATGCTGCCCTAGCGGCCGGTTCGCTAGCTTGGTGTACCCCAAAATTGATATTTCGTGACGTGACTGTATGATGAACGTAAATGACAGGTGGTAACATGACAATCACGACATGAATGTCATGTAGAGCATGATTTACTAGCCACGCTCAATGTGCGCTAGCGGCCGGTTCGCTGGCTTGATATGCACCAAAAGTGGTATTGCGTGGCGTGACTGTACTAGCTCATCACTCCGGTCTATCCGTACTCCTCTTCTGCTACATGTTGTCTTGGGGCCTCGTAGAAGTCACGAGACGTTCTAATAAAGAAATATAATTTACTGTAACACAATAAAACTCTCATGTCACACAGGCTACACGACGCCACGCAGGCGAACACGCACGAGAGTCTCACTCGACAACTTCGTCTTCTCCTTCAACTACTCACACCAGCACGCGCGCTGCTCATAGAGGCGCTAGCGATGTGGTAACATACACCGCCTACTAATGTCGTTCTTCATATGTCTCGCATCAAACGCTACGACACTGCAAGTCCTGAATGACTTAGGAGGCGCCGTGACGGCGCTCCGTCCGCCGGGAGTGATGTTACGAAGCATTGTGCATGAGCACGCCGTTGGAGACGAAGAAACAAAGAAGAAGCTGGAATGACGCGCGGATGCTAGCAGCATTCATTATGATTTACTGTATGTATATACGCCCGATATTGGAGTTTGGCTGCGTCTTGTTTTCTGGAGCACCTGCTTACAAACTTCGACCACTGGTTCTTCTAGAACGCGAATCACTTAGACTATGTCTTGGACTTCCTAAATTTGTCGCAAATAATATTTTGTATAATGAAGCGCGCCTGCCTTCTCTTCTTACACGGTTCCAAATTCTAACAGCACGTACCTTCCTAAAGATATAGGTGACACCTCAGAGAAGATCACGGTATGTTTTTATTAATGAGCCGACGTCCTTTTTTCAACCACCAGTGGTCTAGATTAAGGTGTCCACAAGTGATTGTCGCACAGAAACTCTTGAAAAAAATACAAGTAAACCTTCGTGGGTTACTGGTATTTAACAGATCTCCTGAAACAATTAGAATAGAATTCGACAATAAATTTCCTAAGGAATGCAAACATTTACCCAATAGGTACCTGAATGCAGTTTTGGAAGACCACCTGTCAAGTTTAGAAACAAACATCGTTGTAGCGACTGACGCTTCAGTTTGTGAAGAAAAGGCAGGAGTGGGAATTGCATCCTCAGCTTTGGATTGGTCTTTTTCAATTCATTTACCCGGCTTTACGCCTATTTATCGAGCGGAATTGCTTGGGATTTTCCCAGCCTTACGTAAATTACCTGTATAAATAACAGAAGCTGTCATTCTGACAAACTGTCTATCTGCTCTGTATTAACTGCACCTAATTTCTCGAATGCCTTAGAAGTATTTTATTCTCTTGTCCCAAGACATTATCGTCTTATTCGCTTAGTGTGGGTACCAGGTCACAATGGTTTAACCCTCAATGAATATGCAGATGCACTTGCGATGGCAGCACATAATGGTCCCATAATCTCTATATTGCCGACGTTGGCGTTTGTCTCAGCGGCGCGATTTGAAAAGTTTGCCACGTCGGATACCTTTGCCCAATCGGCTTTGGCAACATCTGAGTTTCCCAACCTTAAGTATCCATGGAAAAATTGTTGGTGCTGCACTAAAATGGCAGAAATATCAATTACCAGGATACGATGCCGAGTTCCCCCTCTGAACCTTTACCTACACAGGTCGGGCCTCCACTACAACGAGAGTGAATCTCTGCATCATTTCTTTTTAACATGCAGATTGTTCACAAATCAAAGAAAACGATTGCTAGAACAACCTCTCCGAAGAATGGCCTTGAGTTTATCCCTTCCGGTGGTTCTTTCCTTTGGTGCAACTGAAATGGGCTTTAGCCACAGGAGCGTTTGCGAAGCCGTGTGTGAATTTTTACGGGAAACAAAAAGAATAGAATGTTAAGTTTATGTACAATTTCACTGTTTCAGCCTATTGGTTTCTCTTTTTTTCTTTCTTTCTTTTATTGAAAATCTGGATTGGACCAGTGAACTTATTTTTATACCATTCATTCCTAAACATATTCGGATTTTAAAACAATTTTATTTCTGAAATAAGGTACCACCTGTTTCATGGCCGATCCCCCACGATGAGTTGCGCCAAGTAGCCGAGGATCAACCAACCAACCATTCGGTGGCACAGTTGCTTGTAAATATGTAAATATACCAGCTTCTGCCTCTCTCGTGTATTCGTCATCCCTGTCACAATATATTCAATCAGTAACAACAAAGAATACTACATTTCGTTCTATGGAGCATGGAGTACGGAGGTGGCAGCAACTTGTTTACGAACATATGTCTCTGTCTCCTAATAACATAACATGATCGTATTTATGACGGTGTTTCTCCTGCACTGTATATATATTCACTAAATTTAAGAGATATATTTCTTTAACACCATCCACCGCTATTTTCAATCTGCCAATAGGAGGAATTGTTCCACCTCGTGACAAAATTTGCTGAAGTAGAATCGCGTGGCGCATGTCATGCACAGAGTGTAATACATGACTGGAAACAATAAAAAAATATGGAGTACAAGTCCTGTTGAACTTGCAGTCACTGAAATAATGCTAACTACACCGTTTAGTCTTGACATGTTTTAGTCAGTAACTTCTTGCAAATTACCATGTTGATGATGGCGTGTTCAATATTGAAGAATCAGTTCGCGAACCTTTATATATAAAATTTATATGTCCGAGTTGAACCGCAATGAAAATGAGCACGTTGACCCGAAGCCAGAACCGATGCCGCGTTTGTTTTGTTTCGATACCCTGATGTGAACATAACAACAGCAGCAAGACATTTTGTGAAAACTCCCCCCAAGCGTGATGCCCGTCGTCTCTCGTGCTATGAGCCGACGGCACGGTGTAAACGTTATTGTTCGTCTCCACTGAGTGTATTCTCATCGAAACATGGCGCATTGTCGCCCAGATCGCTCGATACAGTGTAGCTGTTTTACGCTACTTTCCGGCGGATCGCCCCGTGTGTATACCGAGAGCCTAGAACAAAATAAACAGCGGTTGCCACCTCGCCATCGACTGCTGTGGCGGCGCACCTGCCATCTCGCTATCGACTGCTGTGTCGGCGCACATATCACGGCTGCTGCCCGTTGTTAACAGGTAGATTTTGAAAACTTCATGCTAAACATGGGTTCCGCAATGCGCACTTTAATGGACCGCTCAAGACTCTGACGAACCCTTGAAAGAAGACGCCTAGCCGACGATGCCCGGAAACGTCGTTCTATTGAAGGCCGCAGTATCCAGTAACACACTATGCTTACTCATCCCTTACACCACTCCAAAAATAAGACTGCGCCCATCAGCTCCGCTGGTCACTATCTGCCCCAGGTGGAAACGTTTGAAGTGTTTATTCTTTATGACTACGTAAGCGGCTACATTCCGCACTTTGGTGTCAGGAGCTGACGCTTGCCATGCTCACTAGCGGCAGACATACGCATTCTGACAACTTAGGCTCGCATTCAGAAAGGAAACTTATCCTTAACTTAGTACTTAGGTAATCGATGGGCGCTTAACGCGTTTCATAGAGCTTGTACTTTAGGTTAACTTAAATCGACACTTTTTCACAGAGCTTGTACTTTAGGTTAACTTAAATCGGCACTTAACTACGGGAAACTAAAGTATAGCTATAAGGCTACCTTAAGGGTGACTTTCGATGTTTTCTCGTCGAACAAAATGGCCGACTACTGCGGCAGTCACGCCGACTTCGCGGATTTTGCTGGCCGCGTGGAAGAAACTACACAGAATGAAGCATACCGTTACGCGCAGCCGTTACGCCCACTTCTCAGGGATCGGCAGTATCCCACATAAGCGTATAGCTACGCGAAATTCTAGTCGCGGTGTCGCTTTTGCAAGCGAGCGGTGCAACGCGTGTTGGAAATGGTGCCGTTCGGTCAAAAGGACAAGAAATGTGGTCACCCCGTTCCGCCACTGCATGCCGTTGGCATGACATGGCATGGAAAGAACTTTATTGTACTCCAGAAAGACTACGAAAGAAAGCCCACCACGATGAAAGCCCTCAGAAGTTTTGTCGGCCTCTGCTCCTATTTTCGCCGCTTCGTGCGTAACTTCGCGTCCATCATCGCACCTTTGACGAGTCTGCTTGCCACCACCAAAGGTATATCTGCATGGTCACCTGCATGTGATGACGCATTTCGCCAGTTGCGCCGCCTGTTGACCTCACCACCTATCCTTCGTCACTACGACCCCACCGCTCCCACAGAAATTCACACCGATGCAAGTGGCGTCGGTCTTGGCGCTGTTTTGGCACAACGCAAAGGCACCCAAGGTGAATACGTTGTCGCTTATGCAAGTCGCGCTCGAAAGAAGGCTGAATTAAACTATTCCGTGACAGAGAAGGAGTGCTTGGCGATCATCTGGGCATTGACGAAGTTTCGCCCGTATCTTTACGGCCGTCCTTTCGACGTGTTTACAGACCACCACGCCCTATGTTGGCTTTCCACCTTGAAAGACCCGTCGGGACGCCTGGGCCGTTGGGCACTTCGGTTGCAGCAATACGGTATTCGTGTCGTCTATCGTTCCGGCCGCAAGCATGCGGATGCTGATGCACTCTCCCGCTCGCCAATAACACCAGATGTGGCTTCTCTGTCGCCTCACGTTACCACCTTGTCACCACTCAGCACCAATGACATGCTTTCGGAGCAGCGTAAAGACCCACACCTTGCCTTGTTGCTCGACTACCTTACCGATCCGTCTGCTGTCCCTTCGACGAGAGCGCTACGCCGTCAAGCAGTCCACTTTTCCGTGCGAGACAACATTCTGTACCGCCGCAACTACATGCCAGATGGTCGGAAGTGGCTCCTTGCTGTCCCTAGCCATATGCGCTCTGACATCTGCTTGAATTTCCACGCGGATCCCCAAAGTGCTCACAACGGCGCCCTGAAAACCTACGAAAGGCTGCGTCAGCGATATTACTGGCGAGGAATGTATCGCTTTGTGCAGAAATACGTTCAGTCTTGCCCTACATGCCAACAAAGCAAGACACCTCCGCGACACCTTACTGGCACGTTGCAGCCGCTCCCGTGTCCGGCTCGCCCATTTGACCGCGTGGGTATCGACCTCTACGGCCCCCTCCCGTATAGTGGCTCTGGAAACCGGTGGATTATTGTCGGCGTCGATCATCTGACGCGCTACGCTGAGACTGCAGCTCTCCCGGCAGCGACCGCCCGCGAAGTTGCACTCTTCATTCTTCGCAGCTTCATTCTACGCCACGGTGCTCCGCGGGAACTACTCAGTGATAGGGGTCGCGTGTTCCTGTCGGAGGTCATCCAAGCCCTCCTCGCCGAATGCAACATCATTCACCGGAAATCCACCGCCTACCATCCACAGACAAATGGTCTCACCGAACGGTTCAACCGCACACTCGGCGACATGTTGAGGATGTATACATCCTCAGACCACACCAACTGGGACACTGTACTACCTTTTGTTACGTTCGCTTACAACACCGCGACGCAAGCGACTACCGGCTTTTCCCCGTTCTTTCTCTTGTACGGCCGCGAACCTTCCCACCCACTGGACACCATACTCCCGTACCGACCTGATGCCTCTGAGTGCACTCCAGTTTCTGAAGTCGCCAGATACGCCGAAGACTGCCGTCAGTTGGCTCGTTCCCTGACAGGTGAAGCACAAGGTCGACAAAAGACGCGACATGACGACGTTCATCACCCAGCCCCTACGTTTTCTCCTGGCTCCCTTGTTTGGCTTTGGGTACCCCCCCATGTCCCTGGCCTTTCCTCTAAACTTCTGGCGCGGTACCATGGTCCCTACCGTATCATTCGTGCCACCTCGCCGGTGAACTACATCGTCGAGCCCCTTACACAATCGCCAGATTTGCGCTGTCGAGGACGCGAGACCGTACACGTCGACCGTCTCAAGCCCTACTACGACCCCCTCATTCTACGCACTCCCTGAGTCGCCAGGATGGCTACGCTTCACCCCGGGGGTATTGTAGTGGAGCAGATGCACGACCGAGTATGCGCCTGTGAAGGAGGACGAAAAACGACCCGCGTTCTGATTGCGCGAGAGCCTGTGCCGCCTTTTGCCAGCCTTGCACTGTGTCAGCGTACGGTCCCTTTTCGTCGCGACTTCATTACACCAATAAACCTCAGCACAGTTGTTACAGTTAAACCAGAATGCATTTGGCTCTGGTGTCTCTTCTGCCCTTGTTGTTAACCTGATGAATGTTTCTAGGTACGGGGTACACCAGTAATTGTGTCTCTACCTCCTTGAGTAGTTTAGCCTTGCGACGTCTCCTCCTCGAGGCAGTATTCGAGCTTCATCTAGAATTATAAGCCCTATCTTAGTGTCAGGCACGCATGAAGTACATTTCAGAGGTGAGGTTCTATCGCTTGCTTCATTAAACAGTTTTAGTCGGGCGGCCGCAGCACCTCTGAAGACGTAGGCTTTAATTTCAAATGACTGGCAGCGCGCGTCCGTGGAGCTGCTACGGGCGCCTAACCCTATCTATTGGCATCCTGCGTGTGGAGAACAGCTGTGGACGCCAAATAATCTGTGTAACGGAGCAAGTGAAAGACGTTCGCCTGTAAAAATTGTTATTGTCGTTGGTTCGTTCCATATGGTACCACTCCATTTATCAGGAAAAAAAAAGAATGCACACGGGCGCTCGAAAAACAAAATAAGTTAGCGAAATATACCAAACGCTGAAAAGAACAAATCAAGAATAAAAAGAAAGTTTATTTCAGTGACGGGGGTAAAGGGGAAATCAATAGCTAATTGGGTGGCGTCCTAGGTCCAGGGCTCCACTGTCTTTATTTGCCTGGAAGACCTGATCTACTAGCGAAAATTGCGTTTCCGGGTCACAGATGGCGCGATGAGCCTCCCACTGCTCCTTTTTTAAAGTCTATGGTTTAGAAATTCATCTAAAGCTAGTGGCTTTAGTTCGCACCCCAGTGAGATGTGGAAGAGCGTTGGCCTGCCGCCCCACCGCGGACAGATGTCCTAGCACAGCGTGCAATGGATTTTATGAGATAGAAATAGATTTGCATACACGTTCACCTGGACCTTTTTTAAGGTCTGCAGCATCCTCGCCGTCTAAAAATTTGTGAGGATAAAAATAATCCAAAGAGCCAAATGCACGTAAGGTGATGAAAGAACTGCTCGTAGTGCACGGGATATCACACCACAGTAACAAACACACTTGTAGACGACAAAATAACCGTGAGTTGTGGCGGCTACCTTTAGCGATGGCCGCGGAGCGGCGGCTGCTTGTTGTGGCTAGACGAAGGCTGAAAAGCGGACAAAAGAGAGAAATATCTATTTCGCCTCTTACGAAATGTACCCTGATAAAGACTGGAACGTTTACGGCCAATGTTCCGTGCGAGTTACAATGCTTTATTTCTGCTTTATTTAATGAAACAAGTATGAACACTTCTATAGCCTCGTTCCCAGGAGCCTTACTTGCCCAGAAAAGTGCTCCTTTGGTAAGTGAGCGTTAAGAGAAGTTTTTGAAACTTTGCCGAAGCTTATATCAAACTTATACTTTTCTCGTACTTTAATAAGTCAACTTTTCGCGAAACTTAATCACTGTTCTTGAATACGTACCTAGAAAACGAAGCTTGGTACGTTAAGCCCGAGTGTTATTAAAAAAAAATGGCCGCGTATCTGCGTGCTTCGGTGCAAATGTTGTCGAACGATGATAGAGGAGCGCTGCGTTAGAATTACTGTATATGCTACCTTTGGGTAGCAGAGTTGCGCATAGTTCTGGTTAGCAATCATGGCTATGTCGTGAAGACTCACTACGTTTTTGCAGGCGACATGCCTACCGGTTCACCGGTCGACATGTTTGGCGTGTCGAAGACCGTTGATTTACTTTAATGTGAATGACTAATGTCAATCCAGTTCGCTGCAACGGCGCCATCGAGACATACAAAACTTGGCCCCAGCATCAGCTTCTCCGCAACGCATGGTTACTAGCGGCGTTTGGAAGACAGATGCGCAACTCTGCTACCTAAAAGTAGCATATGCAGTAACTCTACGCTGCGTGAGACATGGGCGCTATCTGGCAATACGTCGGTAAACGAGCTTGTGCAGAGGGCACGGAGGGGGAAAGTGCTTTCCTTCCTCCGTGGCAGAGGGCTTTCGTCGGCGCGTCGCATTTTGAGCGCAGCCGCATTTTGAGCGCAGCTTAACAAGCTAGGGTCTTTAGAATTACGTATCTATGTATTTTCTAATAAAGAAACACAACATCTAATTTTTACCTAGTGATGTTGCGCCTCAGATATGCGTAATACTTAATTTTTGATCGACAACGTTCACAAGTATGAATAGCCATACCAGTTCAAGCTGGGTGGGCGGTAAGCAAGTGGTTCAACTTTGGCCGGTGCCTGAATAGGGTGAGAGACAGACAAACAGAAAGGCAGACGAGAATTTCTGCGTCTAAGTTCCCCAAGAAGGACTATCGTCTTTAAAAACGAAGCGCCCTGGCAGCCCTGGTGTACGGGCATGTGCCACAAGTGATTCACAGTATGTATGAACCCAGGAAGAGTGAGAATAGAATTTCAAAATCTTAACGCGAAAGCGCTAAAGAGCTCGCGTCGCACTAAATCCGGTGCCGACATTGGCGGAATTTAGGCCGATTCTATTTACTGTACGAATCGATTTCATGCGAAGCAGTCAGCGAGTAGCAACCTATGCCCGATTTTTCGCTTTGAGCCAATTGTTACGAGGTCGATTGACGTCATTGTGTAAATTTAGTAGTTACGAGCATATCGTGGGCTTGACAGGCGTGTCGCCTACACTACCTTGTGGAGTGCAGCTCATGGAAAAGTCACGGCATATTCCACGCATTCTGGAAATATATATCATGCGAAACGGGGAGAGAGTAGAGGAACCTATGCGGCGCCTTTTTTCTTCATTTTTGCTGTGAGCGCAGCATTGCGAGGCGGATGGACGTCTCTCTGCACTTTGAATGGTTTTGCGCATATCGGGGGCTTACCAAACACATCGATTGCATTGGCGCCAAGAAGGTAGCTTATAGTCCGATGTAACGTCGGCGCTCAAGTTGAAGCACACATTCCGTGTTAATGAAACGTGGTACACGCTACGGTGCGATGTGCGTATCATGAGTGCCAGTTGTCGTTGTATATCTCCGGATCCGAGCAACGGTTGACTATACTTTGTGGAGTATATATATGTATTGTTTATTACATTTTTATGAAAGCGGATAGCCAACACTCCAACGGCGATTGATGCTGCCCCGACATGACGCCTGTACAGGGTCTTTCCGCGACGCAATTACAAGCAGTGGCGGGGGCATGCCGTAGAACACTCCGCTGCCATGCATAATGCATCGGTTTGATTCCAGCTCGAAGCGTGGTCTTTATTCTTGGCGTCCACCTGATTTTTCGATCACCGACAACGTTCGCAACGCAGGCACCACATCTTGTGCAACACGGGCTCCTTAGCGCTATCGCGTTAAGATTTCCAAAGTGTGTCTTCGCTGTATATCTTCAGTTCGCATTGAATGTGAATTACGTGTAGGCTATGCCCGTATCCCAAGGGCCCTGTTAGGCGGGAATGCGCCACACGTGACTGAGGGAAAGGGTTCCATGACATACGCGACTGGCACATCCGGTTATTCATGGCATGAACTGTTTATCGTGTTCGACATAAATTAATAACTTCCCGGACTAGGGAGCCCTACCACCATAGGGTGATACCGAGCATCGCTCCGAACACTGTTTCGGAAATAAACGTTTATTTCTCTCTCTCTCTCTCCTCTGACAACTTTGGTATGTGTCATATTAAGAGACTACAACGAGAGCGTCCATGCGTAGGCGGAAAAGATAGATAGATAGATAGATAGATAGATAGATAGATAGATAGATAGATAGATAGATAGATAGATAGATAGATAGATAGATAGATAGATAGATAGATAGATAGATAGATAGATAGATAGATAGATAGATAGATAGATAGATAGATAGATAGATAGATAGATAGATAGATAGATAGATAGATAGATAGATAGATAGATAGATAGATAGATAGATAGATAGATAGATAGATACGGTTGAAGTGCATTTGGTCCACAAAGAAATGCGTCGCATTTAAAACTAAGCGCTCTTCAACCAGACTGGCACTTTGTTAGCATTACTAAATAACAAACATGGAATAAGAACAGTGGATTTGCTGGACAAAAATAGTATTTCGCCGTAGCGGCATTAGATAAAAGTGGTGTTATGCGCATTCTGAAGTTGAAACAGGAGGTTGTAATATACTTCTGATCAACAAGTATTCCCCAACATGGTATTGTAACACTATCATCTACTATTCCTGTCGATCATAATGAATTAATGGCATGAATGAAGCGCGTCTACCTATATTAAAGGGTAAATAATGGCTCGTAATTTGTCCTAAAAACTTTTTTTAATAATTTAAACAGTAAGTATACATAGTGTAAGTGGGACTATATGCATGCATCTGAAAACTTTGGATTCACTAGAGCTATTCCTTTCTCAGCTTGTGACGACAAAGTGTAAAAGGGAAACAGACGTCAGTTTCCCTCATAACTGAGCACAATCATGTGCTTAACCTCCTGCAGTTAGCATCGCAAGCTTTCAGCTTTATGTTTCAAATGACTGCGTTTCATATTTCGTTGGCGTGTTGGTCAGATAGAAAAGCACTGTTTTCGAGGAACCCAGAAGGCTAGCGAAGATTTGAGTAGGTCAAAGAAGGCCCGAGGAGCCGGCGCTACCATCAAGTAGCGGTCAGAAGAAATTCGGACCCACAAATAGACATAAGCAACACCAGTTAAGACAAATAAAACTCCATCACTTTCAACTTCTCATTCAAGTCAGTCCGAGGCAAATCCTCCGAGGGTGATCACCTCCTGCTGAAGGCGTCATATCTGGGAAAACAAAAACAAGAAAACCGCCGCATGCTCATTCAGTTGGCTGCCAAATATCCGATGTAATATAAGTGGATGCAAATGCGTGGGAGCGTAATTAGTTCACACTGCGATCAAGCGACCATTGCTTTCTAGCATTGCTGCAGTAAGTAGTTCCTATGAAGTAAATAAATTTTAAATTTGTTATACTAGCAGAAATTACCCACAGTGGTTTTTTTTCCTTTCGGGTTCTTGGTATTCCAGTTTGTTCGTATATTTGGCATCCCCAGTGACATTCCATATATATATTCACAGGTGTTAAAAATATTGGTTGCCACCATAGGAAGCTAGAGTTGGCTTCCGTCGTCACCGTCGTCATCTTTTTCTATGTCCACATAGACAAAAAACCCTCTCCCACTTATGTCCAACCCATGCTGTCCTACGAGGGCTGATTCCATTTTATGCTCGCCAATTTCTCAATTTTTTCACTCCACCTAACCCGTTGCATCCCTCGGCCGCGATTCCAGTCTATTGGTATCCATTCCGACGCTCTAGCTGACCGTCGGTTTTTGATCCTACTCATGACATGGCCCCGCCAAGGTGGTCTAGTGGTTATGCCGCTCGACTGCTGACCCGAAGGTCGCGGGATCAAATCCCGGCCGCGGCGGCCGCATTTTCGATGGTGGCGAAAATGTTTAAGGCCCGTGTACTTAGATTTAGGTGCACGTTAAAGAACCCCCGGTGGTCGAAATCTCCGGAGCCCTCCACTACGGCGTCTCTCATAATCAGATCGTGGTTTTGGGACGTTAAATCACAGACATTATTATATTTACTCATGACGTGACGAGCCCAGGTACATTTTACTTCTCGATACCTGCTAAGATATCCGCTACCCCTGTTTATTCTCTGATAGCTTCAGCTGTCTTCCTATTTTTTAGTGTTATGGCTATCATTTTTTTTTCCTGAAGAAAACTCTAATTACGCTTAGCAGAACTAAATAACAGAAAATATAGGGAATATAAAACGCAGCTGTTTTCTACTAAAACAAAGTTGGCGTATATAGAGAGCTAACTAAACACCATCTTTAGAAATTCTCACATTGGAGACACATCCCCACTATATCTGGAATATTTTTTCTTGAAGCGCCGCCACTGCTACTCCCAAGCGCACTACATATATAGAAAGCGTGTCTGAAGGAAGTGTTTTTCAGTTGAAATATACGGTGGACAAAATTATTATAAAAATAAAAATTACGAGACAGAATTCACCGTCTCCGACAGCAGCACATTATAATAAATATCAATAAGAAACCTTATACTGTCACTCACGTTTTGTTTTGATTTTACCCGCAAAGACTGTTAACAAAGCTCGGCGCAGACCGAGCTACAATTTTGAGACGCTTCGCGATTGTTTGAGTTCGTTAGGTTAAGATTGCGCGCAGGGGGGGGGGGGACGCCAATGTTCCAGCTTATTCTTCAGCTCGTGCGGCAATCAGCGGTAACGTTGGAATCTTCGATAGCGCGTGTATGAAAGCCGATGCGCTTTAACGCTTGGGAGATTATCCGACGACCGACGACGGCGCTTGCCGCTATACGTGTACAGTATGTATTGCTTGTACATTAAGGCACAGGTTCGCCCAAATAAGAAGTTTGCATATAATGATAGCTTTGAACGATAGGTTTGAATGGTATAACGATAGATTTGCACATAATGTAACATTTCATCACTGAGGCCTGTGTTTCTTTCGTATGCTAGAACTTCATTTGAAATGCGCGAAAGCCAAGACAGAGCACAGAAGTTCTAGGAAAATGCAGCGCAGCTCAAACTGCATGTTGCGGAAACGCGTTTCTGCACAAATGGGCATAACAAATGTGCGCATCCTATGTTTACTTGCACGTATTGATATGTATGCTAAGGCTCAACTTACCACCACATTTTCTCACGCACTCTTCGCAACTCTGAAGTCCTGGGGTGTTATCGTTACTATGGGGAGGTAATAGTTGGCACATGCTGTTTTGTGACCTGCAGTACCATGTTCTGTTATGCTGATCAAATATTGAATTTTCTTTTCCTGATGCCCACATTCGCTTGCATCGATCTGGAATATTTTTAAGAATTTTGTTTTATTGTTTGCGGAGCATTATGATACCATTTCTCTCTTAGTGTCATGATTTCGCCACAAACACGAACTAGTCCAACAACTAGACAACAAATCTCGAACAAATATGCCCTTTCAGTCGTTCTCGTTGACGCAGAATTGGCAACTTGTTTTGCGACAACAAGCACACTAACGCATACGGGTTCCCTTATACGTCGTTGCTGGTGGTGTTCTAGTGCTTTCACCAAACTCTTGTACATGGCGGGCCCGCATGGCAAATACGTCACCAGAATATGTGCCCGTTTTATCGCGCCGTTTTGGTCACGACGAATTACCAGCTCATTAATATTGTAAGCTGAGCGAGTTGGTTGGTTTTCACGATGAAGTTTTCCGTGCAGCGCTCACGAGTACGAAGACGGACGGAATAAAGCACACATTTGACGGGCACCGTTATATTATCCAAACACAAAGTGCGACTAGCGAGCGAGCTGATCGAAGCGTTCCTCATTCAAAGAAGAGTGGATGGTTGGGTCATCCAATCATCTTTTTGATTACGGGGAATAGAGTATCACTACCTGCTGAGCACATGCAGAAGCGGAAGATGAGGCTATTAGATGAGGGCATGAAACCCAAAGTTTTTGCAAATGTTGTTGCTGTTAATTCGCTTTTAATGGAAAGTGTGCTAATCTTGCGGCACCACGTGTTAATGATCATGGCTTGGTTTCCCCTCTTTCTTCTTCTTTTCCTGAATATTTTTTCCTGCTCCCCAAAATAAACTTCAGTTGTAAGTCAACGCCTGCCTCATGTGTTTTTTCAGTCCGTCGTGCTACTCGTGAGCGCTGCATGAAAAAAAAAATAATGAATTACCAGCTCGCGCTGCACAGAGCTCTTCTAAGCTTCCAGAGCCCTTCATTTACACGCCGTGAATCATAATAATGTCGTGGTTTCGGCACATAAAACGAAGCAAACTGATATTGTTGTCGAGCTACCACTGCCTTCAAGCCTGCTTTGCGCGGCACACATTAGCGTTCTGGGGTGTCGCTGAATTGAAGCCACATCATTGAGTCTAAAGTTGTCGGAACCACAAATACAGTAAACGTATCACTACTCAATTCATGCTTTCCGCGCTGAAGAATGTCAGGGGTTTATCTTTATCCTTATCTTGGGAAATATTAAAGCAATCGAACTTTTACCTACTTTCCTCAATTCTCAGCTTACAATGATATCAGGGGCGAAGCACCTGACGGTCTCGCCTTGTCGGCGTGTCATGTCGTCGTGACGATCCATCACAAACGGCTATGCACCACAAAAATTGGGTAGATCCCCCTACACGCCACCGATCCAGACTATGCATACTATGAGTTAAAGGTTCCTCGTTACTGCCTACAACATTACGTTTGGCATGCAGCGGTGTCAGCATCCCAGACGAAAGTTACCAACGCGCTCAAGTTTCTTATTTAAGACCAGATACACAAATGTGCATCTCTACGGTAAAGTCATCTATTTGAAACACCACTTCTTGAAGCCTATCTGCAAAGTTATGTTGCGTTAGTAGACCTGTGGCGAAAAATTGGGGGACGCTTAAGCTTCGCCTTTAAGAGCTGAACGCGATAGCGATATTCCGTTCCTACTGCGCAGTTCGAACACTACGAGGGTTTAACAGAATGCGCCCACTAAGGCGTGTGCCTTATGTAATGGGTAGCATGCTTTAAACCAGGAGCAATTATGCGCGAGAAACTTCTTCGAAGTTGCGATGCACCCACTACGTGGTCTTAAGGGAATACGCGCACTAATGTGTGCGCCTTTTGTAATGGGTGGCTGTCTTTAAACCACGAAGTCGTTATGATATTGGCATGGTGTGACGCCCTATGGGCAATGTACACTTGTACCACGCAATACTACTGCGATATTACATCTCGTACTGAGACACCTGTATACAGGACGCGTATTTTTGGGAAGCATGAAAGTTACTTTCAGTGCAGCTCCAAGCAGAGGCGTGGCTGTGTGGTAGAACACCTGCTTGCCACGCAGACGGCCTGGGTTCGATTCTCATTCGGACCCAACATTTTTAATATTTATTTTATTTGCAGCTTTTTCGATTTTTCGGTCACGGACATGATGATGATTTTTCGCTCACAACCAACGGCCCCGACGCCGACAGCGCAATTTCTGCGATACGAGCTCTTTAACGCTATCGCTTTAATAAAGCAGTAACGACTGAGTAAATATTTGGCAGTGAGAAACACCGGCGCACACTGCATGGTTTCATGTTAGTGGAGCTGAACCAGCCTTCACTACATGCTTCGCTCCTCCCCAGTTTTAAGTGCCAAGCATTTCTTGACGAACCTTTGACATATTGACACTAATGTTACAAGAAATTACACCATTCTCCGCTAAAAGGGACCATGAGGCGATGCGAAGCCGGAGCACTTGCACGATCGCGTTCCGTTGGCGTTCTTTGGGCTTGTTACCGACCTCGCGTCGTGGAACGCGAAGAAGAACGCTACGTGCGTCTTGTCTTCCCTCTAGCCTGGCCGTTAATTCTCACAGGGCGAGCGGGGAACGCGGTCGGCAGGCGTGCGAGAGGGGGGCAGCGTAGGAGAGGAGAGAGAGGGGGAGGGAACGCGCATGAGCTGGTGGTCATCGCGGCGTTGCGCAGGAGAGAATTTCGGCATGTCTAGCCCGCGTTTCAGAGGAAGAGTGGAAAGGGGGAGGGGAGAGGGAGGGGAGAGGGAAATTGGAGAGGGGAGAGGAGAGGGTGAGTGGAGAGGGTATGCGCATGCGCAGTAAGGGTGGTCACGCCGCACACCACCACCACCACCGGATTGAACTCCGCCATAAGATAGTTCGCATCTAAAAGCAATAAACACCACATATGTACTCCTACTATACAGCCGTCATATCAGATTAACGTCTGTGGTTCCAGTGTTCGCTCCGCTTTTATAGCAGTCTAATAAACGTTACATTTGTATCCCTATGATTTAGCAAGCTATATTGAAGCATTGCGCGACCCCGGAGGAATATAATAACGAAAGTTACGTATGATATTCACATGATTACACCTTAAGGTGCAGTTACTTTCGATAACGCTGACATATGTGCTCTAACGTGAGAGCAGACGTTACGTCGTGCAATAGGTTACTCTTTAAACACCAGTGTTGCCGACGTGCCTGGTAAGCCCACGGTGTGTACACAGCTACTGCACTTACAAAACACGTCGATCCACCCCATAACGCTTGGCTCAAAGCCATAAAATACCGCATAAAAGTGTTCGCTGACTGCTTCGCATGAAACTGATTCCCAGAACACGTGGGGTCTGCCGAATTTTTTTGATGACACTCTCCTAGTACGAGGGACTCAGTTACAAATTTTAACGCATGTACGCTATTGTAATCAAAACATTAAGATAAATCCAAGTTCTATAACGGACGCTTAGTTCCTGCGCCGTCACTTGTGTGCACTTTGTCGGGCCTGATATTCAATCTGATGCTATAAAAATGGTCGAACTAATTCCGGCAAACCTTATGAAATATATGATATAGTAACCGCGTCAAACAGTGTCGCTCACCTTCCACAGGAGCGAGTAAAAAAATAACGCCCCACACAACACAGAGCTGTAGACGTCTCATCGCAATCCCCGGGTCTTCTATTTCGCGCTGATAATGCACGCTCTGTAGAGCAGTATGTGTTCCACCCCTGATGTTGCTGTTTTTTAACGCATGATTATTTCGTAATCTGGTGATTCGATTACTCAACGTTTCAAGGAAGAATAGACATTGGTGGCAGGGGTCCTCAACACATCCAAGGTGTTGTTCATGTCTGCACAAAAGGAAACCGATCGTTCGCTGTGCTCCTTCATTCCAATTGTTCTCTTCGTATCACAAGCCAGTGCGAGTGGGATACACAGTAATTCTTATCCCATAAGCTACTGCAAGTTGGATATAATGTCGGTTCTCTTCCAGAAGACACAAAAAAATTCTGACACAATGCAAGTGCAAATATTAAGAGAGAATATATTCCAGAAAACTTCGTGCGACGATGCGCCGTTGTAGGCTGGCAGGGCAGTGTATTTACGCGTACCTCACGCGTAGTTCTCTTCTGGGTAAAACGCATGCGGTTGTGTCATTATTTCCTACACATTACTTTGTCATATGCACGTAACGTTCTAGGTTGACGATCTTTTCTCTATTATTAGCAGGGCTTTGTAAGCTCGGCCCGTGTGCTTAGATTAAAGGGCACTTTTAAAGAACACCAAGTGGTCGAAATTCCCCGAGCCTTTCGCTACGGTGTCCCTCATAATCATATCGCGGTTTTGGGACATTAAACCCCCGCAATTATTTCTATTGTTTAAGCTCCGAGAAACGCCGTCCGTCGTGTACGAAACTATCATCGTCATGAGCGCAATAACTCGGCCGGCACGCGCTCTCTTCATACTATTCTTCATCTACTGATTCGCTCCCAGAACACGTGCGCCGATTTGTCCGGCGTGGTACGCAATAAGTCGGATGGGCGAGAGAACGAGTACAGAGAGAGAGAGAGAGATAAAGAAAGACGAAGAGAGCGAGAAATAGCTAGATAGAGAAAGAAAGAAATACAAACAATCAGAGACAAAAAAGAGATAGAAAAAAAGAGACAAACAGGAAGAAGGAAGAGCGCCCCGCTCGCCTACTCCTTCATGCTTGGCACCACTAGTGAGAAGGGGCCTTAACTTTTTTGTCGGTAATATTGCTAGACCATGTCAAAAACCACACACCATAAATTCTTGACCCAAGCAGATCAGGTGGAATTGCCTCAGTTGTTAAGGCGGTAACTGAAGAAAAAGTGCCGTCAGAGTTTCACACGACCAATATATTTAACACCTATAAAAAACCACATCTAACGGCAATACCGAATACAAACACTGAACTCCAATGCTAAGATGCATTATAAAAAAACGTAAATACTACTTCAACTAATGAGATTCACTTCATTGTTGCTGTAGCTGTGCCCTTCCCCCTGTATGCCACGAGAGAGGACGAATGCATGAATGACGACACCAGCTTGGCTTAAACGTTCTTGAAGTAGATGCTACAGTGAACTGATACAAAATAGGCAACGAAACAACCACAGAAGTGGTCTTCCAAAGAATGTGTACACAATGCGGTAAGCACTGAACTGTGGCGATAGAAGGTATTTCTAGCGCCGAAATGAGCCACGCGCGAATAGTTAAAAAAAATTGGGGGACTCTTAAGCTTCACCTTGAAGAGTTGAACGCGATAGCGAAATCCGGCCCCTAGTGCGCACTTCAACCACTGAGTGCATACTTATTATTGTATGTTGTTACACACACACAAGCACACAGACACACACACACGCGCGAAGTATCTTTGTAATGGTACAGGTTTTCGTTCTAAAGCACTTCCCTGTTCTAAAACGACGGAACCATATAGGCTCTGCTGTAGTCAAGCCATCTTTTTCAGAATGTCTCACAGATGGCAGCACATTATCTGGTGTTTGCTGTTTGCTTGATATGATTTCCGCTAGATGGGCATAGCTGGCCATTTTTGGAGCTGTTTGTAAGTTTGTGTGTGTGTTTGTAGCGGCGATGAGTGCACTGTCCCGGCGTTTTCGAAGCATGGCGTCGAGCACAAAATATAGTTTGATGGCCTCACCAATGCGCCTACAAATTGACGGATGGGCTCATTTTCCTCGTGACACCTGCCGAACAAAATGGAGAATCCCGAAAGGCTGTGCCCAGTTTGCAACGCACACGGCAAGAAGTCCGAGAGCCGATGGGAGTGCGAAAGACGTGAAGGTGGTCTTCACATGCCTGTATACTTCAAAGTTTTAGCACACGAAATTCGCACTGAAACAGTTGACGCAGTTAAGCATCGCCTTGCGCGATTGTGCGCTTCTGCCATGCAACATTAAATGCATTAAGGAGACTCCTTCTACTGCATGGCATTTCTGTAGTGTGTTTTTTTTTTAGTAGCAGTTGCGAGTAACACCTTGGCTGTGTTGTAGGACACTTGCATGCCCCGCAAACGGCCCGGGTTCGATCCTCAATGGGTTTTATTGTTTATTTTATTTGCATCTTTCTCGTTTTCTTGGTCACGGGCAATTTTTCATTCAGAACCAACGAGGCCGTCACCGACGCCGACACCGGAATTTCTACGATACGAGCTGTCGAACGCTATCGCGTTAAAATCACACGGTCCCCTATGCTTTTGCCTAATGCAACTGCACGGCGAAAGCCACCTCCTTTTTATTCACAGTAGATTGCACAGATCCACCCCTCCTCGAAAGCTTTCTGCATCGAACGTAATTTTGTACTGCCTCCGGAATCGGAAAGATTCGAAACTTTCTACAGCATACATGGTTTTGCAGTGCCTCCGCCATCGGTGTAACTGTGGCAAAGCGATGGTGTCATGTGTTGACGTCATCGTGTGACGCATACCACCTCACAAATGTTCGCGACCAGTGGCGTAATGACGAAGTCATAGGGGGGTAGCTCAGGTGCGCAGTGGGCTGACGTGCACTGTTTGATGCAATGAAGTGCCAAGTGCACTTCATTGCATCAACATAGGGTGATAATTTTCGAGCGTGGCACGTGGCAACGTCACCTGGGCCGCCATCTGCAGCGTTACCTTAACTTGCTGTGTTTGGACGACCCATACTTGGTGAGAAGCCCCGCTGAGGTTTCATAATTTCTAAGCGGTTTGGTTCATTGAGGAGTTCGTGGTGTGTCGTTTGACGTCAAGGACCTATACTACTCTATGCCCCGAACATGCTTAAGAAAGTCGTTAACGAAGCGATCGACTATCACGGAGCGGTTCCCTTTCAAAATGAGTGTGGCATGAGTGTCGAAGGATTTCTTGAGCTCCTGAGGACCTACCTGTTGTCTTCGATAGTGGAGTTAGAAGGTTCTCTATACCGGCAGAAGCAAGGAATCTGCATTGTTTGTTGCCTGGCGCCCGTGCTAAGCGACTTGCTAATCGCACATTTCGATCGGCAATTGCAGAAAAAATTTGGCGATTTCACTGTTGTACGCGTATTTCGATACGGGGACGACTATCTGGTGCTTCTCCAGGCGGAGGAAAATTCCATTGAAGCTCGCTGAAGGCAGCGTCATCTATTTGAGGCAGCCCTCGACAGCCTAACCCTGACTATGGAACTGCCAACTCAGCAACGTTTGAGGTTCCTGGACTTAGAACTCACATTCGCGAGGGAACACGTCTGTTAGGCGTACTCTCCCCGCTCCAAGAACGCCTTGCTCCCGTTTACCGCTGGCCACTCTAAGCTAGTCAAGCGGGGCATCGCGGTATCAGCATTAAGGGACGCATTGCAGCGACCTTGCCACCACAAGATCCAGGACAGCTTTGTTACCCAGACGGAGAGGTTGAATGCTGCCGGGTTTCCCTCTCACATGCTATGTGAATTGGCGACAATCCTTTGGTGCAAGAAACGCACCGGTGCTGCAGAAAAAGACAAAGGACAGGAGACATGCCCAAAGACTGCGGTAATCCCTTATCTTCACGGCGTCTCACATCGCATCAAAAAGAACGCGGGACGCGTAGGTGTTCGTGTTGTTTTCAGCGCCCCAAACAAGCTCGGAGCCATGTGCCGCCGAGTGAATTCTCGTTCCTTCGTCGAATGCCGAAGGAACGTCGTGTATGAGATCCCCCTGACGTGCGGACTGGTGTACGTCGGTCAAACGGGGCGGTGCCTCAACGAACGTCTAAGGGAATATAAGGGCACGTTAAAGAGTTGCACAGGAAGCAACTTGGTACTTCATTGCATCAAAAAGTGTGCGTCAGCTTACTGCGCACCTGAGCTTGAGAAGACGCGAGTACTTAAAAAATATAGAAGAAAACAAGAGCATGAGTTATTTGAAGCGTATGTCATCAACAAGTTGGGGAGCAGATGTATCAGCAAGCCGTCTCTTGACCTATTTTCATGTGAAATAGACTATCTCGATGATTAGTGCGGTAGGCCATTTTATCTGGTTTTACTATGTGGCAGTGTTATAGGTAACACGTGGGGCTTTTCATAGCTTTATAATTGCAATCGACGCAAAATAAAGTTCAGTTGCGAGTGCGCCTCTTTCCTGTCATCTTTTTTGCCAATTCGTACGCGGCGCTACACCCAAAAACCTGCGGTAAAGTAAGACTTCAAGGAAGTTGCTTTACAACCCATTATTTTGAGGGCGCTCTCTCGGGTAGAGTGCTTTAAATGCGAAGCATTTCTTAGCGAAACCAACGTACTTTGAGCGTTCTATCTATCTATCTATCTATCTATCTATCTATCTATCTATCTATCTATCTATCTATCTATCTATCTATCTATCTATCTATCTATCTATCTATCTATCTATCTATCTATCTATCTATCTATCTATCTATCTATATCAGCCACCTACGTATGGGCGCTCTCGTGATCGTATACAAAAATTGACATGTGAGCATAAGAGGGTTTGACGAATATGACTGTCTGGTCAGGACATGAATAACATGAAAATCATGTCGCGTAGGTCGTCAAACACTTTCCTCGAGGCACGTATGGGAGATAACCGTATACCAGGGGACGTGGTACACGGGCATGCGCCACGGTTGACTGACGGTTTATATCTACACAGGAACGGCGGGAACAGATATTGGTAATTTAAATGCGAGAGCGTAAGGAAAAAAACACGCCATATCTACAAGTCAATGATGATTGAGGAGCTGGCTCGGAGATAATCGGGTGAACCGTGAATGCTCCGTACGATTCCTCTGCTGTCATATAAAGACGTCATACGTTGTTATAGTAGCGATCGTGGTCAGGTTATTGTGGAACCACAAGCGGTCGCAGACCTTGCAGCTGTGGCCAAACGTGTGGTCGAGTTGAAGCGCGCGTCGGCGCCGCCAACTTCAGGTAGCGACCGCTTTCGGCGCTTGGCCGCTGCATCCCGCGCCCGTACCTCTTCAAGGTTCTCTTGCCGCCGCTTCCGCGGTGCTTCTGCTTCGCGGGCTTGTATCTCGGAGTCCGCACGACACTGACGTCTCTCTGCGGCCTCGCGAGCTCTCACCGAAGGGTCTTGGTGGCGAGCCCTCGTCGCTGTTGCCTTGCGAGCCCCCCGCTCCGCCCCCTTGTCTTCTTCGTTCATGTTATTAGTACCGAAGCGCACTGCCCGAGTGGAGTGAGTGCCGCATACTACAGTTGGCTATGCTATATGTGGTTTTGCCTGCGTTATTATCATCATAAAGGCTCTTGAAGAACAAGAGAAAGATGACTTCTCTTTCGCTCGAGCGTACCCGTGCTGCAATTGGCTATGGCATATGTGGTTTTGCCTGCGTGAATGTCATCATCCAGGCTCTCGAAGAACAAGAGGAAGAAGACTTCTGTTTCGTGCGAGGTGCGCCTGTAACGGTCGCCTGTGGAACTAAGGTTACGTCTACGGCGCGGGACTTTGCCCCAGCCTAAGAACCTGGCTAGCCATCTCCTAAAACCGACACCGGCAGCATCGACCCGACAAATGCAAACAATAAAAAATTAGGATGCCAGCAGGAATCGGACCCAAGCATTCTGCATGGCAGTCAGGTATTCTACCACAGAGCCACGCCAGATCTAGAAACTGATTTGGAAAAAAATCCCTATGTAGGCGTAATGTCGGTGCAGCGTCAATTGTGATTGTAGTGCTGGCTATCTAGTTTGATAAAAACACAAACAAAAAACACTAAATATATACTCCTATGATACAAGCGTCATGTTGGTTTAACGTCAGTAGTGATTCCAGTCCTGGCTCCTCTTTTATAGAAGTCTAATAAACATTACATTTGTATTCCTATGATTCAGCAAGCTATATACGTGCGTTGCTCGACCCGAGCGGAATACGGTAACGATATTTACGTATGATGCTGACATCGTAGCACCGTAGCGTGCGCTTCGTTTAGATAACAAAGACGTCTGTGCTCTTACGTGAGTTGTGATACCACGTCAGACTCTAAGCTAATATTTAAACGTCAGTGTCTTCGGCGTGCCTGGTAATCCCACAATGTGCACGCTACTCTTCCTTTTACAAGAAAAAGTATCACAACGATCCACCTCGTAACGCTCAGCTCAAAGCCAAAAAAATGCACCATAGAACTACAGGCTGACTGCTTCGCATGAAACAGACTCCTTGAAGTCGTGGAATCTGCCTAATTTTTTTCTGATTTCTATTATTCTGTCAGATGTTAGCTACGCGTGTGTCCGGTGTACTTTCCTATTTTATCTCAGAAAACTCGGTTTCATATGGCCACTATGTTTGAAACGTCTATCGTGTACATCGTTGTGATCCCAAAGGCATCACTGGGCAAAATATGGCAGTGATAAAAAGTTGTCGGCTTAAAAATGGATAGATTGTTTTTATATTTATTTTTTATTGTATAACGTACACTTTGACATATCAAGTTCAGGTACCTGCACAGACTCGTGAGGACTTGGTTGAGGCACGAAATTCACGCAACCCTGTTTACAAATCCAGTGTGCCTTCACATGCATATTAACAGCAGTGAGTGATGACATCTAAACTGTTAAAAAAGTAGCAGTATTTACTCACAATTATGTAGTAAATGCTTGCCAGAGCGTTTGCTACTTATGCCGTAACTGAATTTATTAACTGCAGAAAAAAAGACATATGTGTGCATTTTACTGCATATACACAAATGGCAGAATTACACATAAAGCAACTTAATACAACATAATAAACAGCAATAATCCATATAATTACTGCGTTGATTGTCTCAATGGTCTGAATTTTGTTATTATAATCATAACCAGTAAATCGTAACTTCGTCCAGCAAGTACGGGAGAGAATATCCGGCCCATGCCGTTCACTCTGCGGTATTTATTAAAAAAATAAGACGTTTTAACATTATCTTCACTGGTAAAAACATTGAGTGCGGAGTGTAATCACAAACACTGTTTAAGCACAATATTTGTTGTAGAGTTCGAAATCCTAATAAGGCAATTGCAAAAGAAGTAAAAAAGCTGCTAAGTGGCAATTCTTGGCTTGCAGTGTCGAATGATACATTTTTCTGCCGACTGGAATCTCGGTGTAAAATGATGCATGTTATGAATATGCATGGAATAAACGCACTCAGCACTTGCACCAGATTAGTTTCCAGCGTGCATATGGAAGCGAACTATTCAAAAGTTCGTTTTAGTCGTCTGAAATGACCGTACTTATTTTTACAATCACTGTTCGCCTGTGCTTGCTAGTGCAATTGGTGTTGATGAAGAGCTCCACGCGGCTTAGTTCTCGTACCAAGGTGGCTCTTTCCTGCTCTACGAATTAAATATTAAAACCGTACAAATGTTCACTTGCTTCGCTAAGGGAACCCACATCACAGTGTCTGCTGCGAAACAACAGTTCAAGGTTTCGGTGGCTTTTGTTGCAGACTTATTTTGCTATAACCTAGCTGTAATGGGAAGAAACTCACCATTGCATGAGATAACTGTGCAACCGCGTCGTTGTTAAGCCTGTCCCAGGCACTTATTCCTGTTCAGACGACCTGTATATAACCCATTCTATGCAATAAGAAGGCCGGGAGAGGATGAGTCTGGTTCTAAAGGCGTATGAAATCGAGTTTGTTGGTACGCGATCAAAGAAAAAAAAAATACATATGGCAGCTCCACTACAGCGATTCTCCTTCGTAGAGTTCCCACTGCTCCGTTTAGCAAAGCGTCGACGACGCCAATGTTTGAGGTAGGCATGTAGGGTTTCGCCTTCACGAGTAGAATCTTATTAGGGAGATTCGCATACTCGGTGGGCGACATGTTCGCTACTTTTTGCTGCGCTTTATCAACTTCCTGCTTGTTACGGCTGTTCAGACATGCGTCCTTTGCAGCGAGTTCCGTCAGGTTGTATACCAGGTCAGACGTAACGACGTAGTGCCGGCGAAGCGTAAGGGGAGGAGCGTTCGCTCACTTGGCGAGACGGCAGTGCATTCTCTTGCGCGGCCCCGGAGTCAGCCGCATGTTTCTGAAAGGTTTTTTAGCGATTTTATGCTAATTATTGTGATTAATTCCTCGTTATTTTTGTTATTTATATTATTTCAGGCCTTGTTCGTTTATTTTAACCTGGTTTTGAGCATTACTAGTTTTGTCCTGGGCTGTATTGAGCCCTTTACTTTCAAAGTTATCAAGCCACATGAGATACATGGATGGATGACAAGCCGGACCCCTAAAATGCTCCGCGCAAAAAAAAAAAAACTGTGCAAGAAACTGTGCGACAAGAAAGGCCAAACAGGACCAGCGATGAACCAGCGCTGGTGCAATTTGGTCTGTCTTGACGTGTTTTTATTCGTTTTTTTTTCTTTTGTACTGTGAGCCTTGATGCTTGTTCACTACCGGTCTAAAGGTATCCGGTACCCAAGTGATCCGTGTTCGTACTGTCAGTCACGAAAACCAGACTAGTGAGCCAGGCAACAAATTAAGGCTATACAATGATGTTTCAAAAGTACGTTAGTTGTGCTGATAAGCCTTGTGCGGCGAAAACGAAAGAGAAGTAATTGTGAGATGTCCTAACATAACAATGAAAGCACGCATTTCTGTGCTGCACCCGCAGCGTAGTTCTTTCTAACACGAGCTGCACTCTGCAAATGTATACAATAAATTTATTGCCGCAATATTCGCAGTGAAGAATATGTTCAAAAAGAAATTCGTTCTCCATATTTATTTTTAACTGCTCGCAACAGTGCGCAGCTTGTGCAACGAATCGTGCATCAGCACGGTAGACAATGCTTTGCTTTGTTGAATACCCCCTTTTTTATTCATTTGCTCAATATGCACAAACAGAACTTGCGCTTCATTTTCCTTTTGCCTGGGATATGAAAGTAGGGACAATACCTTTTTCTAGAATGCTTATGAAAATACAGTATTCTTCAGGCGACTCAAGCAGCACATTTCCGAGAGCGGCGAACATTAAGGTATAGCAATGAAGGGACACTGCAAGGTCATTGCAAAAACTTTGAAAGACATTTCACCGAGAATTCAGTAGCATATATACGTATTACAGAGCAAACGCAGTTTTCGCAAAAAAGAATGCCGACGTAAAAATGAAAGCTATATCAGAAAAATTTTGCTGGCATTATTTCCGCAGTGACCAATGTCGAAGAAGCTGAATCTTGAACACCTTATCGCGTCCTGTACTTCTCTAGTGAGATGCAACCTAACCGACGTGTAGAGGCAGCAGTTCTCTCTGAAATCATGACAGGAAGAAAATTGGCGCCATCCCGCCCTTCGATCGTAAATGTCCAGTGAAGCTGAATCAAACACCACACACCAGAGTAATGGTAGTGATAATCGCTTTGTGGTCGCTGTCATAGGCCGTGATTGGTTCCGCGACCATTTTCAGCAAGACGAATTTGTTCGTTTCATTGAGCATTTTATCCACGAGTTTTAACACAAAAGTGTTTTATGCCGGCGTCCACGAAGTACTTCCGTTACGGATACGACGTTGATAAATGGACGCCAAAGCGTGATAATAAAAAAACCAAGGAAAAAATCTGCCGCTGGAAATCGAACCCACGACCTTGCACCGGGATGGTAAACGCTCGACGCTCAACCAACTAAGCTACCTGGGCAGGGCTGGAAACTTCACGAAAGTGCCTTGTATGTTTCCACATTCTCTCTCGCACGGTGCTCTCTCTTGGCAGTGTAGACAGGCGGGGCGGTGCCGCCGTCTGTGAGAGGTGAAAAGAAGTAATGTGTCACGATCGACACTTACTAGCGCTTACTCCGAGATTGCGCGCGATATCGGAGGTCATGGTTAAAGCGTCTCGATACCAGCGAAGGACACTGGCCGCGCTGGCGTCACCGAGGCACCCTAGACGCAGTTACGTTCTTTGCCGTTCGCTTCCTGTTAGCCTGCGCCGGCTCATCGGAGTAGTGCAGCTTCCACATGCACCAACTGGATTTCTCCGCCGCCCACTGCTTCGATAGCGAGAGCACCGACTAACAAAACTGCTGCAATATGCGTTGCAGAAAGAACACAATTTCGATGGGCGACTGTCGTGCCCTGGTGGAGCAAGACAGAGGCCAGCGGGACGAACGCGTTTGCTGCTTAAGCTACGAACCTCTGCCTCAGGAGTTGCTGAAGCGCAGTGTTGTAGTGTATGCATGAGCGCAGGCGTAGGTAACCCATTGCTAGAAAGCGCACACCGTGCCGTTTCTCTCCGTAAGTGACGACGCTTTGAAGAAGTGCATATCGGGCACCAGTGTTTTTATGAGCTTGTTGATGTCATTTTACGCGGGATTTACGATTCGCTTTGTCCAAATATATGTTCACAAATTCAGCTACCACAACGGCTTAATCATTATCATGGGTGTTAGTCGTCGCGATGGAGACATGCCGCTAGGCGTCAACATAGGCGCATCCACGTCAAACGGTGCTATAGCTGCCAAACACGAATTGACATTGTACAAGCTCTCATATATCACTACAAAATCAGATCTACTTCTGAGAAGACACGTTTCAGTTTCGTGCTATAATAATTCCTATGACGGAGGGATCAGCGATGTTTTTTTTATCTGGTGTCTTTAATATCCGTGGTCTATCCATGGCAGTTTTAGAATGAAGTGTCTACCATTTATATACGAAAGCGGGAAACACATATGGGGAGAAGGAAGGGCCGTTTGACGTCATCCGAAGCCCTCGTGTGAAGTGCAAAGCAGCTGCAACCTAATCTTCACCTGCAACGCGTGGGATAATGTTACTAATGTACACAGGCGCCTTAACAACCACCATGTGATTTTGATGCTTGTTTTGTGGTTTTGTTTGTTGATATTAATTGTGAACTTTAGGCTGCATGCCTGATTGCAAAGGAAGCTATGTCGTTTGCCTTCAATTGGTAAAGGGCCTCTAAACCATCCAGAGGTCAAATTTTAGTGGATCGTGCAGCTGTGCGCGAGTTTACAGCGATCGCTAGAGGAGTTACACGCGTTTCCTCGTTTCGCGCTTTGCTTCGCTACGCTGCTTTCGTCCACTCACCTGCCCACCTCTCCGAATGCCTTGTTGCGACTATAGCACCGGGTGGGAGGACGCCGAAGCCACCACGAAGGGTTGGGAGATCTTAGAGCTTAGGGCCCGAAATTCAGGATGCTTGTGCTTTCAAAGACAACTGTATTTACAGATATGTACAGTGAGTAAGATAAACACAGAAAGATCTTCAAATTTCGACTGAAGATTACGACTGGTGACGAGCCTTCTCCCCGCTTTTCATGAGTGGCCTGCTCGCCAAATGTTGTTGAACGATTGCAAGATGACAAGTAGGTCTGCGTCTAGGGCGACTCCTCAGTATCAGCGCGGAACGCGTGCATCGAGACGCCTTAACTGCGTCGCCGCGGGAAATCTCCCTATCAGTGCTAGTAAGCATCACAACGCAGTACATTACTTCACCGCTCTCTGACGGCGCCACCGCCCCGCCCTGCCCTACCAAGGTAGAGCACCGTGCGTGAGAGAATGTGTCAGACATTTAAGGTGCGTTTGTGGCGCCTCCTGCATGTGTGGCAGTAGCGTGGTGGCTAGAGCACCGCGCAATTGTTGAAGCAGACCGAGAGATCCCGAGCTCGATTGCCGGCGATAGAACTTTTCTTTTCAGATTTTTTTTTGTCTTTGTCATTTGTTTCTTTTGTCATATCCGTGGCCTAAGTATGCCAGTGAACTGTTGGTGGACCCTGGCATAAGACACTTTCGTGTTCAAAAAATGAAGTTTCGCTTGAAATAACTACGACATTAATGAAAGGAATGCCGTCTGGATTAATTGAGAATAGCTGGGTTCTTTAGCGCGT